>NC_033795.1:65763037-65788503 GCF_001876935.1 Asparagus officinalis
AGTCAAGTCGGGTGATTAGCAAGCTCGCCAAATTCATCAGGACATCAGGCAGCCGCAATGTCACGTACAGGGATGGGCCTTCCCGCTCCCGCGATGTGAAAGAGAGAGGGTACAGCGCTTCGATCCTCTCAAACGGCCGCTCATGGCACAAGTAAGAAGCATGGTATCTCCCAACAGTACATGATCACATCCCATGATTCAAAGGAGGGACCACGCCATCTCTCCTCTATTTAAGAACTTCTTTCGGCCACGAAGAAGGGGTTTAATTGATTAATTCAATCAGTTAGCTGAACCACAGCTCTCAACTCTCGACGGAGTTGACGACAAGCTCTTTGCATGACCTTTGCACTGTAGCATCATCTGCTAGCTTCGGGACCTGATCGCCATCGAACTTGGAAACTCCAACTCGACTTGCACGAGCTTCTACTGTGTACTGAAGCTCACCAGCAACCTCGGTCGAATCATCCAAGGGAAGTAGACTCGGTACGAGAACCGAGCGAGGCGTCCTATAGCTACCAAAGTCCCCGCGTTAAACAAGGAGGGCATTCCCTCCGTTTCTGTTGTAATTTTGATTCATTAGTTTGTAATAAGCTATTCTTATCAATACAAACAAAATTCCTATTTCAGGAGATCAAAATTTACACCTACAGAAGATGGCGACCACAGTAGGAGTAGCTGTTTCCTCAACAGAAATGGTGGTAGCTCAATTCGACGAGGTTCCTGTAAGGATGACTGTAGAGTCCCTAGAAATTGAGTTCGACTAGGCCAAGTACGAAGAGTACTTGTGCTCCTCCTCCTCTGATGGCGATGCATCCCGCAAACATCACCGAGTCATGCGTAGAGGCCGACCTCAAACGGTCAAAGCCCCCTTGCTCGAGGACCCCATCCGAGTCATGGCAGGGAGTCAAACTTCCCTAAAATCGACCATAGCCAAACCGAAGGCCGGGAACACTAGGCCCCATCCGAGTCATGGCAGGGAGTCAAACTTACCTAAAATCGACCATAGCCAAACCGAAGGCTGGGAACACTAGGTGAAATATCGCCAAATGGGTTGCCAAACAATCCTCGCAAACCTCCACCCAAGAGGAAACAGAGGTTCACTCTGGCACGGACCAAGCCGACATGATCCGCCCAGGCGCTCCTCTCTCAAGAAGAGCCCGGCAGCGGCAACGACAGCTCCTCGCCCAGCAGAAGGCTCAAACCTTCGCCTCGCATGACGGCCTGAGCTATTATTCGGGTCTGAAAGACACAAAACGGAGACTTAGCCCTTCTAAGGCTGAAGAGATCACCAAACCAGGTGCACTCTCACGCTCAGGCGGGATCCGCCCTGACCAAAACATCTCCCATTCTGTCGAATCCAACACTATAGGCGGGCTCGCCAAAACAGACGGATTTCGTTTCTCAGGTCACATCCCCGAAGCGAATAGACCGCCCAACTCAGCGCGGGTCTACTTAGACAGACGCAACCCTGACATTAAGCAAGCCACATCAAACAAGCCTTCACAATAAAGGTAAAGTAGTAGGTGAGACATCCCAAGTTCGCCCACATGAGTGAGTAGACGAGGTTCGCCAACAGGCGCAAACTCACCCGAGCGCGGCACCTCGCCTGTCAAGGCGAATCCATCTAACTCCAACACCTAACCACTCCTCCAGGGGTGCGCAAGGGGGTTCATCCAAACCCCAATCATGCAGTCACCTAGCTGAACCATCTGGCCCTGGGGGTTGTCACCAACCACCCGCAGAAGATCTCCGAGGGTACCTAACTCGCAAACGCACTATGCAAGAAGTGAGTCCGCAATGTCACTATGAGAGACTCATTCAAGCAGTACTCACTGACTGCCAGTGTGTGGAAGCGGCGAGGCCCTCGGTATTCGAAAGGCTCGCTCAACGGCCCTCCGGAAGAGACTCGCCGCCGATGATCTAGAGCTCTCATCCGCTACAATCAATATGACAGACAAGGGTAAGGTCGTGCTTTCTGGTTCTCCAGATTCAGACTCCTTCCTAGGGCATAATCATCCGCTTGTTCAACGTGAACAAGGCGGTATATTCCAACATACCCGTAGTCGCACGGGGGGTGAGCATTGGGTTTGATTACTCAACCTTAGCACCTCCCTTCGGCGGTGAAGATGAGGTTTGCTCAGTGGCAGCCACGTCCCAGAGCTCGCACTCGAGTCAGGACGCACTGGAAAGAGTACACATGGCTGACACCACGAATGATCAGATGGTTTCTAAGAAGTTCGAAGAGCAACAAGCAACCATCGACTCTTTAAAGGAGATGTTGGAACAACTTCTGAACTAGAAGAAGAAGAAGAAGAAGAGAGTCCCGCACACCTTACAACGGCCGACGGGGAGTAAAGAGTGTGGGCCTCCTCCCCACCCAGCGACTGAAATGGAGGATAATGTTGGTCCCTATTCCGATTACTCCTCCAAGACATGCTAGGGACGTCACATACTGAGGGTAGCGCCCGTGACAGGAGGTTCGATGACTTCTAAAGCTAGCTCAACGCTTTGAAACTCCAGCAGAACATGAATAAGCTGGGGGTAGTCTGACCCTATCCTGTCGAGTGGGATACAGTCCCATACCTAGCAAAGTTCAAGTCGATTAGCTTGGTGCAGTTCGATAGCAAGGGCTCACCCTCACAGCACATCTACTACTTTATAGCGTAGAACGGGTTCCTCACGGGGAACGATGCTATTCTCACCCGGTTATTCATAGGCACCCTCAAGGGGGTAGCGTTTGAATGGTTCCGCAAGTTGGAACCTGACTCTATCATATCATGGGCCGACGCGGAAAGGCTCTTCTTGGCTAGCTTCTTCGATAATGACACCGAGGTGTCGGTGGCCACCCTCCTTGCCGAAAAATAGCGAAAGTCAGAGTTGGTCAACGACTTCGTAAAGAGGTTCAGGAACAGATCGGTCCACTATCGGAACCAAGTTTCTGAGTCCACACTGATCGAAATGTGCCGCAACAATCTCTCGATCCATATTCTGTCCAAGGTCGGTGCAGTGGAAACCCGGACCTGGAAGGAACTTGTTTGCTAGGGTGAGCAGGTAGAAAATATGATCAAGAGGCTAGAGGCTGAAAAACCTCACCCTAAGAAGGGAGCCATAGAGCCAACCACGCCAAAGAATCCTCCTCGAACAAGAGGAAAGGAGATCATGGCCGTCGATTCTGCTCCGGCACCCAAAACGGCTCAAAGGCCGAAGCCCAGGCAGTCCGAGCAACACCCTCCAAGGCAATACGACTTCAGGGAGGACCAAGTGGTGATGACATTCGACACTCTCTTCAAGAGAAATCGAATCAAGCTAGCGGAAGTCACAAAGCCTGAGGAGGCGAACAAGACTAGTGACCCGAGTTACTGTGCGTACCACAGGTTCCTTGGTCATCACACCTCTAAGTGTTACATCCTCAAGGACAAGCTCCAGGCCCTCTATGATGCAGGGGTCCTAAAAAAGAGAAGGTACAAAAGCAGGTGACCACGAATATGATCACCCTGAGTTTTAGAACAGATCTCCCAGAGGTTCAGGCTCCGGCAGGGTTAATTCCTATCCCCAAGGCGGTCCTAAAAATCACTAACGACGACCCTCACAATCAACAAGGGAAAGGTTTAGTACCCCAAACCTTGCCATCAGGTCAGGTGATGTGGGTCCATCCGGACCTCCTCAGCGATGAGCAGTGGGCTTCAAAGCCCTCGAGGAAGACCAAAGGTAGACCTTGCAATGTCATCTCCGCTATTCTGGATGGAGACCAGACTGCAATATCTGCCCTCATCGATTTCGATGAGGAAACTGCCGCCCTCACTACTAGAGCAGCAAAGGCATTCGCCAAAGAGTACCCCATAAGGGCGGAGAACCTGGCAGAACCTCCTACGAGGCCAGCTGCAACAGTCCCTTTGAATCCCTATAGGCCAAGCTCGAGCAATCAGCCTTTTCAATTCAACGTGCTCGCGCAGTTGAAGAACATCCCCGCGCGAATTACCATGTATGACCTCCTGCGGTTATCCAGACCTACCCGGGAAGCCCTACAAGAGGCATTGGCCGACTCGGAAGTCTTCGCCACCCACTTCTTGAGGGAAGAAGACGCGGAAGAGGAATGTGCAATGAGCTGCCAGACCACCGAAAGACAGGTCCCTTGCATCACATTCACTCCTGAGGACATGCTCATCAAAAGCACCTCTCATGATCGACCACTGTACTTCACGGGGTACGTCAGTTCCTCAAAAGTGGATCGAATTCAAGTCGATCCATGGTCCACACTAAGCATCGTACCCCTGAAGCTGATCAAACACCTGGGGATATCCACAAAACATCTACCCATGACTACCACGACTATCTTTGGCTTTAATATCACTGGAACTCGGCCACTCGGCAAGATCCGTCTGAAGTACCGAATAGGTGACATGAAGATAGAGGTGACCTGTTACGTCATCGATGCCGAGCCATCCTATAATGTGCTCTTGGGACGTCCATGGAACCACAACAACCAGATATTCCCATCCACATTACACCAATGCTTAAAGTACGTGGATGATTACGAGCGGGTGAAAACAGTAGTAGCCGACAAACAACCCTTCAAAGGCGTCGAGAACTACTTCACAGATTCTTTGCTGTACCAAGATCCCGATGAGCCATCGACCGAGGAGCTCAAGAGCGGCAACGAGGCGGATAGCGAGCCAGAGTACGGCGACGGCCTTATCCTGAAAGATTTTGAATCAATTGTAATCAGCTACGAAAGCCATAATGTAACCAACGCTATTCAGGCGGAGGAGATTATCTTGAATGAGAAGTCCAACTTTGCTTACTTATTGTCTCACCCGACATTTGAAGGTGATGAGCCCAGTGATTCAGTTGCGAGGCTATACAGTGACCTTTTCCTGCACTTCCTAGTCTACTCGTCATATGTCGCAAAGGGACGAACCATTGAGTCTTCACGGGCAGTATTTGTGGTACCGAATTGAGATAAATATCAGAAAGATATCATCTTTGGACGAATCGATCACCCCTTATGCACATTGTGGGATGAGTCTGAAGAGGAGGAATCCACTCCCCAGTTCTCGCAATACAGTCAAATTGCGAAATGCATGATGAAGGATATGGGTTACGATTTTGCTCATCAAGAAGGCCTAAACTACGGCCGAGGGTGGAAGACGGTCATCCGACCCGCCTATGTGCCTAAAGGCAAACCCTCGAATTACTTCGCCAAGACTCGGAGAGGTTTGGACTATATTTCTTCCTCATCAGAGTTATTCTGCCATTTCGGCGGAGACTCTGATGATACCTACTCAGAGGATCGATCATCGACATCCTCAGCGTAGGACCCAGACGTCAGTATGAGAGACTTGTTCAATAACCTCACAGTCAATATGGCTACGACTGATCCTTCCTGCCGAAATGGCAGAGGATGGATAGGTCCCGCTTTATGACAAGACATGGGACCGCCACGTCAATGCCCAGTGGAGTAATCGCTTCGAGCAACGTGAGCCGTCCACCGAGGATGAGATCCTCCAAATAAACATGGGCGATGAGACTAACCCCAAGACCATATTTATCAACGGTAGTCTACCTCCCCAAGAGAAGGAAGACCTCATAGCTCTCATATGGGAATATATTGACGTCTTCGTGTGGAATTATGAGGACATGCCCGGCCTTGATCCACAGATCACCACGCATCGCCTCAACATCGGCACGGATGCCAAGCCGATCAAACAGCAGCAGAGGTGGTTTCATCCGCAAATCATGGAGGCAATCAAGGCCGAAGTGAAAAAACTGATCGAATCCAGCTTCATCAGAGAGGAACAACACCCCAACTGGGTAGCCAACATTGTTCCAGTCCTGAAGAAGAATAGTAAGCTCCGCATCTGCATTGACTTCAGAAACCTCAATGCCTCTTGCCCAAAGGACGAATTCCCTCTTCCCATCACGGACGTCATCATCGATAATACGTGCGGATTTGAGAGGATGTCCTTTATGGATGGGTTTTTAGGGTATAATCAAATCAAGATGCACTCCGATGACAAAAAACACACTTCATTCAGGACTCCAATGGAGGTGTATTGCTACACGGTCATGCCCTTCGGACTCAAAAATGCCGGTGCAACCTATCAACACGCAATGAGCACGATCTTTCGAGATCATCTGCGAAAGATAGTCGAATGCTATATGGATGATCTAGTCGTAAAAAGTCACGGCAAAGATGACCATCTCCAAGACCTGAGGGTGATGTTCGAGCTCATGCGATCCCATCAACTCAAGATGAATCCCACGAAGTTATTCTTAGGGATGTCTAATGGTAAATTCCTTGGGTTCGTAGTCATAATGAAAGGAATCCGAATTGACCCAGATAAGGTGCGAGCTATCCAAGAGCTTCAGGCACCTCGAAATCTTAAGGAATTAAGGGGTCTTCAGGGACGATTGGCTTACATCCAGAGGTTCATTTCAAACCTTTCGGGCAAATGTCAACCCTTCTCCAAACTGATGAAGAAAGGTACCTCCTTTGTATGGGACGAGCCCTGCCAACGGGCCTTTGAAGAGATCAAAGCTTACCTCTCGAACCCACCTGTCCTGGCGGCTCCGATCTCAGGAAAACCATGGAACACTCTCTGAGTGCCTTGTTGGCGCAGAATGATGATGCCGGCCATGAGCAGGGTATCTACTACCTAAGTAGGACTCTGCAAGGTGCTGAACGACGATATCCCATGGTCGAGAAGGAGTGCTTAGCCCTGGTATTCATCATCCAAAAGATACGACATTACCTAGTTGGCCAGACCATCCACGTCATTTCTCGGATGAACCCCATCCGAGTCTTCATGACGCACCCTACAACCTTAAACTAGCATTTGGCCAGATGGGCACTCCTACTGTCTCAGTACGAAATTCACTTCATGCCGCAGAAGTCGGTCAAAGGGTAGGCTATCTGCGATCTCATGGCCAGTCATCCGCTGGGGGAGAAAACTGACTTGTTCGAAGATTTGCCAGATGAACCCCCCGAAGTCAACGCGACTTCCCTGGTGGAAGTTTGGCAGATGTTCTTCGACGGTGCGTCTCGTGTCAGCACAAGCGGATCTATCATTGCAGGAGTGGGGGTGGTCCTCACTTCCCCACATAACCACGTATTACCCCGAGCCTTTTCTCTAACAGAGCCATGTACCAAAAACGTGGCTGAGTATAATGCGCTACTCATTGGACTCGAGCTGGTAAGAGAGTTAGAGATAAAACATCTTGAGGCCTACGGTGACTCTCAGCTCATTGTCAAGCAGATGACGGGGGAATACGAAGTTAGAAACGACGACCTGATCCTGCTTCACAAAGCAGCTACTAAGCTAGTTGAGTCATTCGAAAGCTTCCGCATCGAGCATGTGCTTCATTCCAAGAACACGCACGCGGACGCCCTCGCATCCTTAGCAGCTAATTTGGCTCAGCCACTAGAAACGGCTCAATGTGTCACTGTGGTGACCCGACGACTCTTTCGACCAGAAGACGTTCCAGAGGTGAATGCCACTCACCAAGTTTTGGATCAACCCGACCCGAAAGATTAGCGTCTCCCAATCATCGATTACGTCCTGTATGGCATGCTGCCCGAAGATGCTAGGGAACGAGAGTCTGTCCGTCGACGCGCCTCAAGGTTTTACTACGATTCAACCATAAAGACGTTGTATCGCAGGTCGTATGAGGGCTTATTACTTTGATGTCTTTCAAAGACAGAAGCACAAGAAGCTCTACGCGAAGCCCATGATGGCACTTGCGGGGCTCACCAGCCCGGACCCAAGCTTTGGGATCGGCTACGGAGGATAGACTACTTTTAGCCTGGGATGGTCAGCGACGCGGTTGCTTATGCAAAGCATTACCACACATGCCAAATCCACGCCAACTACATGCATCGACCTCCTAAAGACCTACACCTAACAACGACGTTATGGCCTTTCGAAGCATGGGGGATGAACATCGTCGGACCAATATCCCCGCCGTCGGTAAGAGGTCATCGTTTCATCCTCACGATCACCGACTACTTCTCTAAATGGGTCGAAGCCATCCCTTTAAGAGAAGTCAAAACCAATGATGTGATTAAGTTCATCAAACATCATGTCATATACCGATACGGTATACCTTGACGTATCATTCATGACAACGACACACAATTTGTTAGTCATACGTTCACCCGGTTTTGTGACAAGTTCTGAATGCAGAAACTTTCCTCTACAGCCTATAACCCTTCGACGAATGGTTTGGCCGAGACCTTCAACAAAACAATCATTAAGATCTTAACCAAGCTGGCTTCTAATAGCAAGCGCGATTAGAACGAGAAGCTGGGCGAGAGCTTATGGGCGTATCGCACAACAGTTCACACACCGACTGGCAACACGCCTTACTCATTGGTATATGGTTGTGAGGCCGTGTTACCATTAGAGATTAAAATTCCATCCCTCTGTGTCGCCCTAGATACATGGATGACAACTAAGGATAATCATCAACGACGCCTCGCAGAACTTGAAGCGTTGGATGAGAGGCGGCTTGAGGCCCAACAACACATTGAGTTCTACTAAGCCCGGATAGCTAAGGCCTTCGACAAGAAAGTCAAGCATCGATCCTTCAAGGAGGGAGAATTGGTGCTCACTGTTCGACGACCGATGATTCTCACTTCCAAGAAGAAGGGAAAATTCTAGCCCAAATGGGAAGGACCGTTCGTAATAGAGACAGTCTATTCGAATAGAGCTTATCGTCTCGTCAAACTGAGTGGCGACAAGATCATGATGCCTATCAACGACAAATTCTTGAAGAAGTACTACCTTTAGTACTGCCCCACCAAACTCCTACTGGTGTATGAGTCTAAACTGCTTCCTTAACCCCTACTGGTGATGAGTATAAACTGCCCCTCCAAACTCCCACGAGAGCATGAGTCTAAACTGGTCCTCACCCCCTCCAACTGGTACACTGTAAAACCCCGTAAATTTGAATATTTTATGATAAATAATGATAAATATATTATATAGTGAAAAATAATACATTTGATGTTTGAATATGATAAGAATTGATTTGAGATCAATTCAATGTATATTTGTGAAAATATGAGTGCAAATGCACAAAACATGCACAAAGGACAAAAGAGTGAAAATCTGGGAATAATGACTAGTTATGAGTTTTTATATTTTTCACACCGATAAAATTAGAATTTGGAAAAGTGTAAAAGACTAAAGTTGTAGGTATCTTCAGCAGCTTTCCAACAAGTCTTAGATCACCTCATTCTGAGGTTGGATGAGAAAGTTACAGTTAAAATACCGAAGGGGTATTTTCCTATTCAGACTAGGTTTCCTAGTTCGGGTCTAACAGGTTTGTTTCGGGTTTGCCTCTATAAATACTTGTATTTTTCACAAAAATTCCTTTCTTTTATCATATCTAAGAACCCTAATAGCCACCAAACCCTCATAAACCCTATTTTGAATTCTTGGAGAAGATTGGAGGCTTTCAAGTTGGGTTTTTGTTGATTTTTGGCTTTAGGAGTGGAGATCTCCTTCGACGTTGCTTCTAATAAGTTTTTCTACAACCCCAGGCGAGTATCATCTCTACTAATCCCCCTCCTAGTTTTTAAAATATTTTTGAAGAGTTTTTAATGAGTTTTATAGAGCCTAATCAATTATTTTGTATATAAAAATTGGATCTTTTGTATATATATATAAAGACTAGGTCTTTTCAAGTTAAAGAGATTAAGCATGAATTTAGAGAAGTATTTTAAGATCTAAAAATAATTTAAACATTGTTTATCTGAATTTAGATGTCTTATTCTTCGTTTTAAAGTTCCGTGCATGATTGAAGGTTTACATATGATTTCTTGTGCAAATAATCATGCTTGTTATGTTCTGCTAAAAATCTGCTGCACATATACTATTGAACTAGAGATTTGAAATAACAAATGAAATCCAAATTGAACCAAACTAATGCCAATTGAAAGATATGTGAATCTAGTTTTCAAAACAGAAAACCATACCTAAAGATGGTTTTCCTAGAGAAAGATATGCTCAATTTACTGATGATATATCCTGCAGAAAATCTGCTGCACATATAAAATGTTTGACTGGAAATTTGAAATATCATATAAACTCCAAACTGAGCCAAATCAGTGTTAAATGATAGCTATGTGAGTCTAGTTTCCAAAACAAAAAAACTATTCTTAAAAAAAGTTTGTCCAGAGAAAGATATTCTCAATTTACTAATGATATGTTCTGCAAAAAACTGCAGATGTGCTGATTTGAAATAAATTGATATATTACGTAAAGGTTTCTTGAATTTCCCTATTGTTTGTTATTTTTTGAGAGAGTTTCTCGATCTTGTACTGTTATATACAATGCTTAAGAGTTGTTTAACATCTGGGATGATGATGAACACCAGATATGGACACGCACACCGAGATATGTGCACGTACACTTAGATTATGTTGTGTTAACATACTTTTTGTCGCATGTTAAGCTGATGAATACATATGAAAGAGTATAGTTATTTCATGTATCCGGAAATAGGGAGATAAAACCTATTTGCCACAGAACGATTGAGTAAGAGTATTACAAAAGTATCGTTAATGAGTTATATGAATGATTTGATATATGTATGTACTGACTCTATTTTCTTATATACTCCTACCCCTTCCCCTGGGGAGAGGTAGTGATGATCTCGCTAGCGCTTTGACGCTCGTTGTTTTCCCCCTTTTCAGGCAGCGAGCCTGGCGCACGGAGAGTCGCAAGTTGATGGGACTTCTTAGTTGTCCATTTAGTTACTTATCATATTTTGTAGTTATTGTAGAACTCCACATGTAGTTGATTATTTTCAGAATCTAGATTGGTATTTTGTTTCATAGAGTTGAGAGCTATTGTGAGACTTTGTTTATGTGACTCAATGTATTTGAGATTCAGTTCAGACTCAGAGATATGTCTATTTTATTCCAGTTGGGCTCATTATTGATTTTTCTTATGCTTCTTCTGTGTATATCCAGTGTTGTCCTATTTCTATTTTTACCTGTCTGTACCATCACCTATTTATTGTTTCCACTAGAGAGATAGTGATAGTGATGGTGAAATTTGTCATAGCATGGTGGTTGGTGCTTGGTAGGTTTGACAATCCGGGTTTCACCTAGGACTGCAGCCTTGTGTGAACCCTGGGGTGTCACAATTGGTATCAGAGCTCTAGTTCCAGCATCCTTAGGATCATTCCTGTGTCAAATTGTGGAGCTAGGATAGAGTTTCCTAGGATTCACGTATAGAGTCCGTTAGGAATTCCTAGAATGAGTGAGGACGATATGTGCGTATATCTCAAAATTTCAAATTTTTTTTATGACAATTATTTTATATTGATTTAAAGTATTTACGTAAATATTATATGTTATGAATACGTATTGTGATATGTTATATATATGTATATATGTTTGCGATCTCACTTACTGTGATCATAAGCTCTCCTCTCGATATTATAAATGTTGGAGCGAGAATACGGTCGAGATAAAACTCATACCCGGAGAGCGGGGCAAGCAGAGTCCAAGCCGCAGCAGGCTCCATAGTATTTGATCAACTTTATGGTACCGTTTGCAGAAACAGAGACTAGCAACACTCGAGGAGGGAGTAGCGAGCCACATTACATTTTCTGGAGTTCTACCACCCGTTGTACTAATTGTGCCAATTGAAGAGGTAATACTAATGATTACATTATCACCACAACCATTTGTTGATGGAGATACAGAACATGAGGCTTGGCTCTATAAGAATAAGAAAGATGTAGGACACTGAGAACACCATAGTGCATGGCACATTGGATTCATATGCAGCTTATAAATAAAAAGAAATATGTGAAAATTCCTTAACATAGACTCAGTATCAAACCAGAGGTTAAATATATTCAGCACAGAGGATATCACCGGATAATAGCAGCAAAGAATAGCTATAATTTCAGATTTTCGTCGTGACAGTGAATATCACTTATTTGGGAAAATTTTGTTTACTTCTTCGACAAACAGTTAGAGCTAGTTTGCTTAAAACAGTGAGATATGCCTATAGTTAATTATGAAATCAAGACTAGCGTGATGGCAATGACAAGGGCAAGAGGCCTATTATGGGATCTAGAGGACCCCAGCAGCGGGGTAAGGATTTTTACCATCAGCAATAAAGACATTACAAGAATATAGCAAACATGATTTGATAACACCGCAGCAGCGCATGATTCAGGACACATAATACAATTATAATAAGATCGGACATAGAGCGAAGAATTATCGCAGTACACCAGCAGGAGACTAGCATGATAGAGACCAGGGCTAATAATCTTAGGGCAACAGTTACAGCTAGCATCGGAGGACAGATGTGCTACCGGTTATTCTGAGGATGTAGGGGCCTATAGGCCAGAATTGTGCTATTTAGAGTATTCATCAATGTCAGATGGACCCATGTGTTTCACCGCCAGCAGCGTAGTAGGCGTCGGCCACCAGCAGAGTTTATGTAGTCGCGCCATGTGATCATAGTACGAAAAGAGTTTTCGTAGTAAATTCTTATCCAGCTTGAATCTTGTTGATTCAGAAGCTTCGCATTTTTTTATCTATCATGATGTCATGATTAGACATCAGCTTGTAGCGCAGCGTTTAGGCGTTCCATTATCAGTTTGTACTCCTTTAGGGGAGGTGTCCCTATTAGAGAGTATATGTAAGAGATGTGTCATCAGTATAGATGAGTTTGAGTTCATCTTTGTCATGGTCGTTTTGTGGATGTCAAACTTCGACGTCATTCTTGGTATGAAATGGTTATCATCCTACAATATCAGTATCGACTGTTTTGCTAAAACAGTAAGCTTGTGAGCATTCGTTAGGATTATATAGATAGTAGCAACCTCATAGGGTAACCAGAATGCGGAGTCATTTCTGGCATACGTCGAAGAGGTGATGATACGGGATCGGGGTGCAGTTTTGAGCGAGACCGGAGTTGTCTCAGTATATCAGGATGTCTTTCAGGACATACCTATGTTTTCTCCAGTTAGAGAGGTTGTTTCCCTGCATCGAGTTGCAGCAGGCACCGTACCGATTTTCCGAGCATCCTATCATATCTTATGGCACCCGCTGAGAGGAGGGAGCTACAGACTTAGGTAGATGAGTTCTTAACTCAGAGTTTTTTTTTATCTGGAGTCTTTTTTTTTGGGAGCACCGGTCTTCTTCGTGGGGAAGAAGGACTATAGCATGCGATTGTGTATCGATTATCGTGAGTTGAACAAGGTCATTTTCCGGATCACGAATCCACTATCAAGGATTTATGACTTGTTTGACTAGCTGCGGGGAGCGCAGTATTCTTCATTCTAGTTATTTCCAGTTGTGATTGCGGTAAATGGATATTTCTAAAACCGCATTTTCTGACTCGATATGGGTCTTTTGAGTTCTTGTTATGCTATTTGGGCTGACCAATGCACCCGCGGTATTCATGGATTTGATGAACCGGGTTTTTTGTCCATGTTAGTGTTAGATATAGGTGCCCTGCAGGCAATAATTGTATATTGTAACAGGACCTATATGAATATAATATCCTTGTTCAAAATAATAGTATGCTATTTTGGTCAGATTTATCTGGTAGTTTTATATTCAGATAAAGTCCTTAGAATGATACTAGACTATCAGACATTACGGATATGATCGTAATGAAGAGATCTGATTTGTCGCTAACGTATATTCTAAAATGTTCCTAGTCGATGAAGTGATGTAATGGGACATGATCACTTTGGTAAGACTAGTGTATACTTTATTTCTCCTTTGGAAGGATGATGATCCATCTCTTAGATCATTGATGTGAGACATCAAGATATAGTATACAGGTGACTCATTAGTGAATGAGTTGACTGAACGACTCACTGAGAACATCTAGTTGGTAATTATACTTAACTGTCAAATAGAAGTTCTCAAGTGATATAGTACATAGTAGTCTCATGACCTGAGGCATGAGTGCAATATCTTACATGTCAGTATAGGTGTACTTAGACTTTTACCTAACCACAGTTCTCATCGAGTTGTGCATAACGGTTCTTGTTGGGTACATCCCGAGGCATAAGTAGATATTGAGATGCCAAGATGGGATTCGTCTCTCCCAGTATAGGGGGTTGATGTCATAAGATTGTTTGATATAACTATAACCTGAAAATCCTTGGCCAAGGTAAATAAGATAAACTGATTGTCAGTTTGATCTTATAGGTTATGAGTTTAATATCAACAAACACTAATTGAGCAATTAGGGTTTGACAGTTTTCCATACCCTAGGCTTAATAGTTTGACATGGTTTGACGAAGAGACCGGACTGTACGGCATTATCACTGAGTGGTCCTGATATAATTGTGTTAGCATCTTGCAGACATTTATCACAACTTATACCCGGGTAGTCTTCATGTGTAGCTAGCACCTCTGTTGTACTTGTGGATATGATCCACTGCCGAGTTCTTAAGTTGGGCCCTAGAGTCACACCAAGCGCGTACTTGAATCCTATGAAACACAATTTATAGAGTGATGCGTATGATTGATACGCATATATGATTTTATCGGATACACATAAACAGTTATGTATATCGATAAAATCGGAATGCTATGTGCTTAGGAAATAAATTCTAGTATTTTTCCTATAAAGTTAACTTTTAGTCAACTAGTTGACTTTTTGGTCAACAGTTGACTTTTGGTCAACTCATTGACTTTTTGGTCATATGATGACTTATTAATCAATGATTGGAAAATTACAAAATATCGTATTTATGAAATACAATATTGATTTGGTATTCTCATTTATGAAATACACATACCATGTATAATGAGTCATGAGATGAGTCATTTAGTGGTATGGTTTGAGCACATGGTTTATTAGCACATGGTTTTGAAATGTAATGATTCATGAGATGATTCATTGCATGACTCACTAGATTAATCATTGATATTTGATGATTCATTGCATGACTCATAGGATGAGTCATTCATGTCATGAACACATTTCACTCTATAAATATGAGCTCTCTTTCTTATGGAAAGGTTAATGAAAAATTGGCTAAGTGGTTTTTCCATAAGAGAATAAAAGAGAGCTCTCCTCTTACTAATTTCTAGCAATCTTGAGTAAGAGAAAGTAGTAGGATTTTAAAGTACCCCGGGGTGGATATCTTGCCTTGTGTCTCAAGAAGACTCCGATTTTATCAAGCTCACTTGAAGACTTGGAGATCCACTACGAGGAGATTTACTACTACAAGGAGCAAGAGTTAGGGGTTGTTCGATCTTCCATCGAATCACGCTTCAAAAGTATGACTTTATAACCCTTGTATGCTCTCTTTAATATAGGGATTATGTTAGATTTAATTAGAATGGTCCTATAATGTATTTCATGCTCTCTACATGCATAGCATAATTATACATATAGTCTTCCGTTGCGTATTTTGCATGTATGAAGCATGGATTCCCTTCATGGTATCAGAGCCATGGTTCCATCTAATTAAATCTTAACATGCATATCTAACTCATAGAGGACTTTGTTCTTGCTTCTAATTACTAGTTTAATTAAAAGATGTTTTAATGAAACTAGTTAATTTATTCAAGTTGTTTTGTAATAAATTATACTAGTTGTTGATTCAAAAATGTGATTTTTGGTTCATATGTTTTTAGGAGTAAAAACACTTGTATAAATTGCAAAACATTTATTTACAACTAGTGTAGTTGTATGTTAGAAGCATGATAGTCTTATTTGAGTTAGGATAATCCCTATGTTATCTAGTTTTCCAATTTGTTGCATAACTAGATAGATGCATATTTCTTAATGTTGATTAAGTTATATGTTTTATATCATCTTGCATGGATGTTATGTTTATGGATGGTAGTGGACAACGATTCTCTTGCATTTATTGTATTGATGTAATATAGCTAAAAATGTAATATTATTTTTGACCTCTTTCCTCCCCGAGCATGGGCTACGCCTACGGGTTTTGGCACTTGCTCACCGATCATGGGCTACGCCTATGGGTATAGGCCCTTGTTCGGGTGTGGGGGGGGGGGGGGTATGGTTATTTAGTTTAGTTATTTCATTTATGGCTTTTATTTTACATTCAATGCAATATTATTACCCATCCTACGAGATGGTTTTTCCATTATAAATGGGGCTTGCACGTCCTATGTATATGTGAATGTAATAATACAGGATTTGCAAGGGAGCTAGCAATGTAAGGAGTTGCAAATTGCTTGCCAAAATGTAATTAGTGTAGTTGCATTTTATTTCCTTAGTTGTCCACTACCATTCCATATTGCTTTTACATATGTTGATATGTTGGTTGTGCCCCAATTGTAGATGTCTATACAATTGGGTGCTATATTTTACAAAGTTTATATCTCTATCTCATTAGAGAATAGTTTTTATTATAAAAACTCATTTTTTAAACTTTGTGAGACATGGCAATAAGAGTTTATTGACCATAGAGTAGTGAGATCGACATTAACATAGTGTTAGTGTGAAAGATAAATAAACCTAAAGCAGTTAAAAGAGATGTATTTAGAACGAACTTTTAACTAGTGTCTAGGAAAGTGATTATAAGATATAACTCATGGGGTGATGCCCAACTTAAGATAAGGGGGTGATGCCCAATCTTTCGCGTTATAGTCTTAAAGAGAAGTGGTTACTTAATTAAGGTCCGATAAATATTCCCGGTGAATAGCTCGGAACCCTCCCACCAATCTTGCGCTTTCCTGGCTAGTTTAATTGTTGCAAGTATAAATATAGAGCATCTTTAAACTATATCAAGTTCGATTACGGTAAAAGATTTGAGAAATCGTCCGTAGCCCTCCATCATTTTAGTTAAATACTATTAAGCTTATAAATACTATGTTTGTTGGCATACGTCAAGGCATAACTATTCTATGGCTAAATAGTATTCATCTGTATATAAGATATAAGGATAGCTTAAGTTGGTTATGCAACTTTGTTGGCATACGTCAAGAGTTTGCATAAGTTAAATTTAAGCCAGTCAAGAAATGATGGGTACAAACTTGACTAGCATTTTATGATTTGTTGGCATACGTCAAGGTCATAAAAGACTAGGGGTAAAATCATATCAAGAATTACAAGAGTGTAAAAGACAAAAGTTGTCTACCAATTATTGAATGTGTTAATTTGTTGACATACGCCAAGGTTGATGCATTCAATGATAATTGGATCTTGATCCCACTTGAAAACAATGAGTTGTTTTCCGATCACCTATTATAAGGTTTTGAGGGACTCGAAAAATAGTGGGAGGCATAACTTAGATAAAAATAAACCAAATCTATTTTATGTATTGAACATCTGCTAAAATACCTTTTCTCTCTCTTTCAGGCCATTATGTCTGGTTTAAAACTCATATTGGAACAGAACAAGTTAACCGGTCCTAATTACAAAGACTGGTTGAGGAATGTTAAAATTGCCCTAACTTATGACAAAGTAGCATATGTCCTCACTGCGCCCGAACCTGTTCTAGGCCTAGAACCCACTATAGCGGAAACTGAAATCCGCAATACATGGGATAAAGATTGTTCACTTGCTCAATGCCTCACCATTGCCTCTATGGATTTGGTCCATCAGAGACAACATGAGAATATGGATATCAGATCCATATTTCGTAATACAGAAGAACTGTATGGCGAGCAACCGCGACAAATGAAGTACGCGGCGTCTAGGAATCTGTTCCAGACGAAAATGACTGTGGGATCTTCTGTTGGGGATCATGTCCTCAAAATGATCGCCTATGTCAATGAGCTTGAACTTTTGAACGTAGGCCTAGATGCAGATAGATATACAGATATCATTCTGCAGTCCTTGACACCAGCATACTCCCGATTCATATCACAGTTTTTGATGATGGATCTGGAGCCCACTCTTCCTGCCTTGCTTAATTTGTTAAGACAGGAAGAAAGTTCTTTGAAAAAGGGACAAACACCAGTCTTGGCTATAGGGCAATCTTCTTCCTCTTCTGGCAAATTGGTTGCTAAGAAAAAAGGAATGAAGAAAACTACTAAACCAAGGAAAGGTGTTAAGAAGGCTGTCAAGAAGGATAAAGGAAAGGCAAAAATGATGACAGCAGAATGCTTCCATTGTCATAAGTCAGGACATTGGAAAAGGAACTGCCCAGAATACCTAGCCTCACTCACCAAGAATAAGCAAGTTGTTGCTTCATCTACAGGTGTGTTTGTTACTCAGAATTGTTTTTCTATAAATCATACATCCTGGGTATTAGATACCGGATCAGGATCTCACATCTGTAATTTGTTACAGGGACTTAAAAGTTATAGAAAACTTGGAGCTGGAGAGATGACTATGCAAGTTGGTAATGGTGCAATAGTTGCAGCACTTGCAGTAGGGGATTTTCATCTAGCTTTACCAAATGGAAACGTTTTGATTTTAAATAGCTGCTATTTTGTACCAACTATGATGTGTAATATAATATCCATATCTTTATTAGATAAAGATGGATATGTATTTAAGTTGGAGAACAATGTTATGAATATCATATTTAATCAAAAGTTGATTGCTTATGGAACATTGTGCAATGGCATCTATATTCTTAATCAAAATACAATTCTGAACACTTATCACACTAATAAAAGAAAGCACTCAGTTATGAATGACGCTTTCTTATGGCATTGCAGACTTGGTCACATTAATAAAGAAAGACTTGGCGAGCTTCATAAGCATGGATATTTAGATCCATTTGACTTTGAGTCTTATGAGACTTGCAAGTCTTGTCTTAAAGGTAAAATGACCAAGACTCCATTTACAGGAACTGGAGTAAGAGTTACAGAACTCTTAGGACTGATACATAGTGATGTATGTGGTCCTATGTCTACAATGGCCAGAGGTGGCTACTCCTACTTTATTACTTTTACTGATGATTTTTCAAGGTTTGGACATGTGTTTTTGATGAAACACAAATCTGAAGCACTTGAGAAATTTATCGAGTACAAAAATGAAGTAGAGAACCAAACGGGCAAGAAAGTTAAAATTCTTCGATCGGATCGAGGAGGTGAATACTTGAGCTCGGAATTCTTAGGTATTTTAAAAGAGAATGGGATTCTCTCTCAGGTTACTCCACCCTTTACACCACAGCTTAACGGCGTGTCAGAAAGAAGGAATCGTACCCTATTAGATATGGTACGTTCCATGATGAGTAACACTGAGTTACCTTTTTCATTCTGGGGGTATGCATTAGAAACAGCAACACACTTACTGAATAGGGTTCCAACTAAAGCAGTGCCTAAACCTCCATATGAGATATGGAGTGGGAAGAAACCACATCTTAATTATATTAAGATTTGGGGATGTCATGCTTATGTAAAGAAGCAAGATCCCAAAAAGTTAGAGGCACGCTCAGTATTATGCAAATTTGTAGGATATCCAAGGAATTCCATTGGATATCAATTCTACCACATCGATGAACAAAAGATAATTGTTTCTCGGCATGCCACCTTCTTAGAGAAGGAATTTCTTGAAAAAGAAATTAGTGGGAGCATGGTAGAACTGGAAGAAATTTCAGAGATACAAAATATTACTGATAAATTAGTGGAACCAGCAAATTCAGTTATACCAGAAGAACCTCAACCACTCCACAGATATCCAAGGCGATCTCATGCACCTAAGACACAATATAATTTTTTAGTTGAAGGTGGCATGTTAGATCACGTCATAGATGATGACGAACCTTTAAGTTATCAGCAAGCCTCTGAGAGTAGGGACTCTGTTGCTTGGCATGATGCAATGAAATCTGAAATAGACTCTATGTACACCAACAAAGTATGGATATTAGACAATGCTCCTAAAGGGGTGATACCCATAGGTTGCAAATGGTTGTTTAAGAAAAAGTTGGGTGTAGATGGAAAAGTAGAGACTTTTAAAGCTAGACTGGTAGCTAAAGGTTTTCGTCCAAAGTTGTAGGTCTCTTCAATATCTTTCCAACGAATCTTAGATCACCTCATTCCGAGATCAGATGAGAAAGTTACAACTTTTTTACCGAACCCCAGTCTGAGAATGACCCAGGAACCTGCGCAGTCGACCGCCGTGGTCTCTGCGGTCGACCGCGCAGCGAACCTGGTTCTGCCAGTTCTGTTTCGGGTCGGGTTTTGTTTATACCAAACCCGGTTGTTACCCCACTTATATATACTCGTTTTGAAGCTCTCAGAACCCTCTATTGAACCCTAATAGCCTCAGCCCCCTTCTCTCTCTCCTCTCAAAACCCTAGCTCGGTTTGTGGCATTTTTGGGCGTTTCGAAGGATTTTCGGTGGAATTTCGCGAGATTCTTGGTGGATTCAGCGAGAGGAATCATTCTCCTACAGATCTAGGGCTTGGTTCTCATCAGAGGCGAGTAACATCTCGCCCAACTTCACCCCTTTTTGCCTTATGCTTAGATTTGGGTTTTAATCCGGTTTTATTGGGCCTAAAATCGTATTTTTGGTACAAGTAATAAATCATTATGGTATATGATGCATAGCTCAAGTATTTCAGATGTTTAAAAACCCACCCACGAATTTGTCTTTATGAGATCTAGATCTGAAAATGGTTAAATAAGAATTAATCATGTTTTACTGCTTTAATGACATCTAAATCATGTTTCTTTTGTTGTCTTATTGGAAATCTAATTGTTAGATTTTAAATGATTAAAACTTGTAGTTCTCTATCCTATGACTTGGTATAAATGTTAGAGTTATGCTATAATGGAAATCGTTAAGTTTGTTTGGGTTTTGAAGCCGACAGAAACCCTAACTGGGCTTCTGTCAGCTTCGCGGTCGACCGCAATGGACGCGGCGGTCGACCGCCCTGAGTTAGTTTCAGCAGAATGTTTCTGCTATTTGAGCGGTCGACCGACATGACCTCTGCGGTCGACCGCCGCTCAGTTCTGAGCCCAGTGAGTTTCGGCTCAGTGAGCGGTCGACCGGAGGGGTCTCTGCGGTCGACCGCCGCACTGTTTGTGCATATATTTTGTTTTGGTTGTGTATTTTATACGTCCGAGGGGTTGCCTCGATTATCTGACACTACATTGCAATGATAGTGACTTGTCTATACATGTGAGTTGACACTTTTGACACAAGTTTAGACCCGTACATCGAGACGCGTTCGAGTTTAGGATATGTATATCTTTCCACATATACCTTTGACAATTGCACCTCTTTACTTATAGTCCATGTGTTGGGCATATCTTACTGTTGATCCATGTGTTGGATACTTATCATTTCGGTCCATGTGTTGGACACGTATTTTATTCAGTCCATGTGTTGGACGTGCATTCACATTTCAGTCCTCGTGTTGGACTATAATCCACTAAAGTCCTCGTGTTGGACTATAATCCATCTCAGTCCTCGCGTTGGACATACATTGGTTAGATTTAGTCCATGCGTTGGACATTGGTTATATTCAGTCCATACGTTGGACATTGGTGAGATTTAGTCCATGCGTTGGACATTGGTTATATTCAGTCCATGCGTTGGACATTGGTTAGATTTAGTCCATGCGTTGGACATTGGTTATATTCAGTCCATACGTTGGACATTGGTGAGATTTAGTCCATGCGTTGGACATTGGTTATATTCAGTCCATGCGTTGGACATTTGTTAGATTTAGTCCATGCGTTGGACATTGGTTATATTCAGTCCATGCGTTGGACACTCGTTACTTTCAGTCCATGGGTTGGACGTTTAATTTATATAGTCTCTGTTTTGGACACTTAATCATTTTCGGACATGACACTCATGTGAGTTTGCATGACACTTGTGGTGGCCTTGTCATGATTTCATTTATCGGTAGAGACGGGTTTGTATTTGTTTTATTTATTGTTTCTTGTATTAGACCTCAGGTTTAGTATTTAGGGATTTACAATTTGAGATACAAGGTATATACATGAGGGTTTCCTTGTTTGGATTATTTCGCTCGACGTACCTACGCTCGTGTTGTAAATTCCTAAATACCAAAACCCATTGTTGTTAGGACAAATGATTTTATATTATTATGTATTAACTGTATTTTTATATACAACAAGCCCTATCCCTTGGGGTTGGTTGTGATGTTGCTCGCTAGCGCTTTGACGCTCGTTGTCCCTCCCCCTTTCAGGTAACGAGCCAGGAGCCCGGAGAATCGCAGGATGAGGGCGACCCTTACTAGTGCCTATTTATCCTCTCATTAGATGTATTTTATTTTGTACTCCACTTGAGACATTTTTAGACTTAAGAGGTTTATGTTCTAGAGTTGTAAAGGCTGTGTGCCTTATTTCCTATATCAGATATTATGTACTTTGAGACATGTTGAGATCTCCAGATTGTTATTAATCATTTCAGACTTTGACTATGTATTCCAGTTTATTTGGTTGAGGAGATCTGTTAATTTGATGTTCTATCATTTCATTAAGTATTTGTTGTAGAATCTTTTACTTGCTTTGTACCTACACCTATTGTTGATTCCTCTAGAGAGATAGTAATTGTGATGGTGAAACATGCTATTGCACGGTGTGGTGCATGGCAGGTTTGACATTCCTGGTTTCACCTCGGACTGCAGCCTTGTGTGAACCCAGGGGCGTCACACTAGCAAAATCCAAAACTGGCTATTGACTTGTTGACTTTCTTCATATTGGATATTAGGCTTCTTCTATGCTTCATCGGGTGAAACGAGTTAAGGTATTCACTGACCATAAGAGCTTGAACTACATATCCACCTAGAAGGAGCTCAACATGAGGTAGCGGAGGTTTGAGTTGCTAGCAGATTATAATGTCATTCTACAATATCATTTAGGGAAATTTAATGTAGTACTTGACACGATGAGTAGGCACCTAGAGCTAGGGATGTTCATAGCTCAGGTAGATTTGGCCACATAATTCTTATGGTTAAAGATTGAAGAGTTGCCTCCAAGTGCTAGATAACAATTGATAGCATTTCATATTGATTTTAATTTGGTCGAGAAGATCTGAGTAGACAACCTGGTGATGTGATACTGATACTTCTTTGTTGCTGGATTTTTTAGCTAAAATTCTTGGGGTTTTTTGTGTTTGGGTTCTATGGCCTTCTTGGTTTGATCCCGGGCTTCAATAAAACGTTAAAAATGAGGGACTTTGAGTTCCTTTTGGCTTCATTACTTGCAAATTGACATAAAAATAGCTTATTATCAGATATTTGATTAAAAATAAAATAGATAATAAGGGTATAAAAGTGCAATAGAATATAATAATCAAATAACCCCACAACTAAACTTTTACTAGCCCTCTAGCAAAGACTGAAAATGAAAAGGAAAGAAATAAAAATCCTAACTCACTTTCGCTGGAATCGTGGTTGTATTTAGCATATACAATAATCCTTTAAACTCCTAGGTTACCCTAGAGGGAAAGTTGTAATCTCGAGAGAGTGTGCAGTGAATATACCCATAAAATCCGATCAACTTGCTAATTCGAAAAAGTCAAAATATAATTAATTCACTTGATATATTTAAACAATCTAACTAAAGCTAGTGTTTACTCAAGAAAATATTAATAGATATAACTCCAAAGTAAATTTCTTAAAAAATCTTTTTATTATAGTTATATAAAACACAGTCTAACTTAGGAATTTATCCAAAGTTCTGAAAGGAACATGTTAACTTTTTGTTTCATACAGTTTCTAAGCTCCTTGATCAATATATATATATATATATATATATATAGGGTATATTGATACTATATATATGAGAAATATGGTATGCCTTGGTACCAAGCCACAATTTTGGCGTGGTTAGCGATGTGTCACATCCTCATCCACTCATTACCCATTTGAATTGTGGTCCCACATTTGAATGCAGTGGAGAGAAGATGTAACACCTCTACTATACCAAGTACAACTATTTTATGCTTGGTACCAAGCATAGCCCATATTACCTCTCTCCCTCTCTCTCTATTAAATAGTACTATATATATATAATATATATAATGTTTTCATCCCTTAGTGATTTTTTATACTTTATTGAGCTTTCCTAAGTGATTTTTGTAACGAGCTTTGGGCTAATAGATCCACATCCAATTGACCATAAGCCATTAAGCGTATAAAAATAATCCACCGGCCTTAGTTGCTCTGTCATACTTAGGCTTTAGACAAGATAGAATTACCTTGAAGTTAAAATTTTTATTAGTGTTCGCGATTTTTCACCCCTCTTTTTCTGGAGTTTTTGTGCTATGATGTTTGGTATATATATTATATATATCATAATATATATATATATATATATATACACCGCTAGGCCTCCCACCTAAGCGATGCGCCTTAATTAATGCACATCATTTCCTAATCTTTTTGGCGGATAGCCGCTCTGTGAACATGATCTACACGTTCTTAAACGCCAAACACACCAATTTAGGATTGAACGCCGTTGGTGTTTGACCCATTCGTTGACCTGCAAAAAGTTTCTATTCATTTCGAAAAACCGTTATAAATCATAGCGAGTGGAATAAAGGCGTTAAAACACGACGGGTTCACCCCAAAATTGATGTGTTTGGGTTTAAGAACGTATAGATCAACTTCAACGGAGCGGATCGCAAAAAAAAAAGGAAATGATGTAATTCTAGGCCACGTCCTTAGGTGGGAGTCTAGGGTGTCACCTTAGATTCACTTTTCCATATATATATATATATATAGACTTGAGAAATTGTTATCCACTCTAAGCTAAACATGAAATTTTTTTTCAAATAAACCCTAAGTTAGAACTAGGATAGAGTATACTATTTCGAAAATTATTTCTTAGAGATTTGTTTAGAGTTATCATAAAGGATAACTTGAGCATAAAACTAACTAAGTATTTAAAAGTTTAAAAACATTCATCAAGTAAATCAATTATTAATTATCTTTATCAAATTGGCAAGTGACAATTTTTTATGGTAAGAAATAAAAAGAAAATATGAAATAAAAAGAAAAACAATAAAATAAAGAGAAAAAAATGACTACTCCCCACCCCATACCTAAATGTTGCATTCTCCTCAAGGCACACATAAATATCTAAGGCAAAAGATAAATTATAGAACATCTCTAGATAAAAAGTTCAAAATATGGCAACATTGAGATAAAAGAATAATACAAAGAAAAAAATTAGTAAAAATAAAAGATAAATCCCCTAGAAATAGTTCTCCTTTAGTCATCTTCATCAGTAGCAACTCCTATATCAATACTACGCTATGACGCTCCAGGGTTCACACAATGCTGCAGTCCAAGGTAAAACCTGGATTGTTAAACCTGCTAAGCACCAACACCATGCTATGACATGTTTCATCGTCACAGTTACTTTCTTTCTAGTAGAATCAACAAATAGGTGAATGTACAAAATAAACAAATAATGGAAATAGTATAAGAACAGAATATGCACAGAAACAATATATGAGACATAATCAACAAATGAGCCCAACTGAAATAGAATAAGAATATCTCTAAACTGTAATAATGTATCATGTCTCAGAATGAAGAGTCAAATAAATCTC
>NC_033795.1:65789503-65800978 GCF_001876935.1 Asparagus officinalis
ACATAAAACCCTCAATAAAGTATGGTCTTTTTGCATAAGACACCCATCCAAATTGTTACCAAAGGGGAACGAAATCCAAGCCTCAAAATTTCAGTCCCATTTTGCAAATAAGCCCTCATAAACTTCAGTCCCATTTTGCAAATAAGCCCCCCAAAAATTCGGCCATATTGCCTCTTTCGCACAAAACACCCCAAAACATTGTGCATACACAACCTTTGCCTACTACAAGAATAAAGATGCAATCTTTATCAAAAAAATGAGAGGATTGTAAAGAGGAGCTTACCCAAATCAAGAGGTTTGAGAACCCTAATCCCAAAGGCCAAGACTCGAGCTTGAAGGAGGAGTACGAAGCCCTAATGAGAGGAGACCAATCTCGGCCAATGGAGGACACCCAAAATCCGAAATTTTCTTTTGAGGGAGAGAAGCAATGGAGGAAAGCTCTTGGGGAAGAAGGACTCTCAAAACCGAAAATGAGGGGAGGAATTTCGGTTTTGAGCCAAAGAGGAGGGAACTCTCCCTCTTTTGAAATTTGAATTAAAAGAAGGGGGGGACCATGAGCAAAAGACAAGAGAGGAAAAGGCCAAACAAGAGGAGGGGGGACCACGAAAACCAAGACACCCCCATGGGGTGTCTCGGCAAAACCGAGACACCCCAAGGGTGTCAAAACCAAGACACCCCAAGGGTGTCTCGGCAAAGCCGAGACACCCCAGGGTGTCCCAGTTTTGTCGGGACACCCCCGGGGCGTCTTGAGTCTATTTTGACCCCCCGAACTTTGTTTGAACCCCTAAATTATTTTCTGAACCCCAAAACACTCTGATTCTTCGCCAATGGTTGAAAATTAATGAACTCTAAAAGTCAACGTATGACAATCCAAAACCCTAGGGTGGACGCCGGTCAACGCGTAACCCTAGGTCAACCCCAGTCAACGGGTTGCACCAAAAGTCAACGTATGACGATTCAAAACCCTAGGGTCAACGCCGGTCAACGCGTAACCCTAGGTCAACCCCAGTCAACGGGTTGCACCAAAAGTCAACGTATGACGATTCAAAACCCTAGGGTCAACGCCGGTCAACGCGTAACCCTAGGTCAACCCCAATCAACGGGTTGCAACAAAAGTCAACGTTCGAGGATGAAAAATCCACACCAGTCAATGTATGACGATCCAAAACCCTAGGGTGGACGCCGATCAACGTGTAACCCTAGGTCAACCCCAGTCAACGGGTTACACCAAAATTCAACCTTTGATGAACCAAAACCCTAAGGGTCAACGCCGGTCAGCGCGTAACCCTAGGTCAACGCCAGTCAACGCGTTGCGACAAAGGTCAATGTTTGACGAATCAAAACCCTAAGGGTCAATGCCGGTCAACGCATAACCCTAGGTCAACGCCGGTCAACGCGTTGCGACAAAAAGTCAACGTTCGGTGATCCAAAACCCTAAGCCAGCATAATGTGGCAGAGGTAGTTCAAAGTCAACTCAGTGACACGAGCCAAACTCAATTCATCAGCTGCAAGCTCGAGACTCCAACGACGGCCAGACGATAAACGCAGCGCCGGAAGAACCTCGGCTATTCGTCAAAGCATCGGATAGATCGAAAATCGAAAGAGTCAAGAGTTGAAGCTAACTACGCCGACTGAAGGCCAGATCAATCACATCCAAAGTATTCCGGCCTCTTCTATAAAAGAAGCGAGTCAGGAACACTTTGGAGGGGGTATCTGTAGGCATCGAAAATTGCCTATAGTTCTCCACAACCGGTTTAGTGTCAACGAGCGACGATGAACGTCACCATCCAATCCACATAAGCCTAATCGACGTCGACAAACGACTGAGGTGAACCCTAGGTCAACGCCGGTCAATGCGTTGCGACAAAAAGTCAACACACGGTGATCCAAAACCCTAAGCCAGCATAATGTGGCGGAGGTAGTTCAAAGTCAACTCAATGACACGAGCCAAACTCAATTCATCAGCTGCAGACTCGAGACTCCGACGACGGCCAGACGATAAACGCAGCGCCGGAAGAACCTCGGCTATTCGTCAAAGCATCGAATAGATCGAAAATTGAAAGAGTCAAGAGTTGAAGCTAACTACGCCGACTGAAGGCCAGATCAATCACATCCAAAGTATTCCAGCCTCTTCTATAAAAGAAACGAGTCAGGAACACTTTGGAGGGGGTATCTGTAGGCATTGAAAATTGCCTATAGTTCTCCACAACCGGTTCAGTGTTAACGAACGACAATGAACATCACCATCCGACCCACATGAGCCTAATTGACGTCGATGAACGATTGAAGTGAATCGACGAGTTACGTGAGCAGATAGGACTTCGGAATCACGAAGACCCGGACCAATCGGGAAGCCCGGCACTGTTCACAAAAAGGACAACACCCTCCGTGCCTCGACCACTCTAAAGACAATCCAACCATCAGAGCGGATCGAACTCTTCGTCACGCATCCAACGCACCCGGAATCACTCAAATCCGAGTTCGTACGAAGAATCTACGGGGAAAACGACCAAAACGCACCTACGGACGTCTCGGAATCCCGAAACACCCCCAGGGGTGTCTCAGAAATTCCGAGACACCCCAGGGGTGTCTCGGAATTTCCGAGACACCCTAGGGGTGTCTCGGATTTTTGGAGACACCCCAAGGGTGTCCCAGATCTGTGCGGACACCCCTGGGGTGTCCTAGATCTGTGCGGACGCCCCCCCTCTTGTTTTCCTATAAATAGGACCCCCTTACCTCATTTGGAAGGATCTGGATTTTTGGAGAGCCTCGACGAAGCCCTGCTGCAGCAAACACTGATCGAGCACTTCAACCGAGGAGGAGAGGTCTAAATCAGCCTTCATCACCCGTTCTCATCCTTCCTTAGTATTAGCCTTTAGCGTTAATACTAAGAAGAGCTATTACCTCGCTTTAGCCGAGGTATACGCTTAGAACTTCTAGATCTCACGCGGATCGACGAAGTTCTGTCCGATATTTCTGGATTAGAAGTTTCTAGATCTCACGCGGATCGACGAAACTCTGTCCGATTTATCCGGACCGGATCTGATTGCCCCGGTGGTCCACGGATATCAACATCCCCGTCACAGGCCAAAGACCCACGCAAGCGAGACCGCACCAAAACGGGATCTCGTGTTTATTTTCGATAAAGTTGTAATCTTTGTTTTGGTTGCATTCTTGTTGTAACGTTTGAAGTTGTAACAGATTCAAAAGCAATGAAAACACCGACTTTCACCGAAAACAGTTTGCGGAAAAAGTCGTTGTATTCATTGCTGCATTCATTACAACTTTGATCGTTACAATGAAACAAAAAGATAGCTTTTTTATAAGACCGGTACACAATGAAAACAAAAGAAATGCAACTCCTTTCAAACAAACGCAAGAGCTGTTTGTCATCTCTTGCTTGCGTGGGTCTTTGGCCTATGACGGGGATGTTGATATCCGTGGACCACCGGGGGCACTCAGATCTGGTCCGGATAAATCAGGCAGAGTTTCGTTGATCCGTGTGAGATCTAGAAACTTCTAATCCAGAAATATCGGACAGAGCTTCGTCGATCCGCGTGAGATCTAGAAGCTATAAGCGTATACCTCGGCTAAAGCGAGGTAATAGCTCTTCTTAGTATCAACGCTAAGGCCGATACTAAGGATCCGACGGGCGATGAAGACTGATGTAGGCCACTCCTCCCCTCGTTGAAGCACACGGGCACTCTTCACTGCAGCAGGGCTTCGCCAAGCTCTCCAAAAATCCCCCCTCAAATCAAGGCACCAAGGGGGGCTATTTATAGCATTTGAGAGTGTGTGCCAGGCTGAGACACCCTAGGGTGTCTCGGCTTGGCCGAGACACCCCTGGGGTGTCTAGGCTTTTCCTAGACACCCCCGGGGTATTTTGGCGTGCCGGGACTCCGTTTGAGGTGTTTTCGTTTGTTTCCCCGTAGATTCTTCGTCCAAACTCGGATTTGAGTGATTCCGGGTGCGTTGGATGCTCGACGAAGAGTTCGATCTGCTCTGGTGATTGGATTATCTGTAGAGTGGCCGAGGCATGAAGGGCGTTGTCCTATTTGTGAACAGTGCCGGGTTCCCGATTGGTCCGGGTCTTGGTTGTTCCGAAACCCTATCCGCTCACGTAGCTCGCCGACTCACTTCAGTCGTTCGTCGACGTCGATTAGGCTCATGTGGATCGGATAGTGACCTTCATCGTCGTTCTTTAATACTGAACCGTTTGTGGAGACCTATAGGCAATTTTCGATGCCTACACTAACTATAGGAAGGTTTGACCAAGCGGGAGTTTGAGGTGATCCTAACTATAGGAAGGTTTGATCACTCGATTTAAAAGTGGACCTCTCATTCATTGGAGGAATCGAGAGGGGATTTTGGTTTTGGCCCTAACTTTTATAGGTTTGACCTGAAAGCAAAGGGAGTGGAATACAAGTAGCAGTAGAAATACTGGTTTGTACTGGTCACTCGATGAAGGGTTTTGACGTTAAGTAATCAGGACTTAACACGTCAAGCTTTGGAAATTGCCATGAATTGGCGGACAGAAAATTTAGTGGACCCACCACCAATTGACTTGATCAGTGGGGGATTTTTATAAGGAAAGATTAATCTGTCAAAAGGATCAAATCTTGTCTCAACAAGATAACTCATGAGAATTAGTGAATTTGATAATAATAATGGAAAACATTCCGACATTTAGAGTTTAAATGTGGATGTTTTACTTATCACTTTTATAGTGATTGGGTTATCCCTAAGAATATCACCCGTGGTATTCTTTCGGGAACTTCCCGATACATGAATAATCCACCCCCAGCTTCCCTTGTAGAACTGGGTCCGACATTGTACTCAGTTACATGACCGGGTTATCCTTAAGAATATTACATATAAAAATTCTCCAGGAACTTCCTGTGAAAGAAATGAAACAGTTTAGACTCACATACATGTTGGAGTATCAGGGAGCAGTTTAACCTCTTATACCGGTTGGAGGATTAAGGAGCAGTTTATACTCTTATACTTATCGGAATTTAGAAAGGAGCAGTTTATACTCTTATACTTATCGGAGTTTCGCCATTCTCATCTGGCTTATCCTAGCATTATGACGCCGGCTTCAACCAATGTTTGGATGCTATTCTTGAGAGCGAAGCAATCCTTGGTGGGATGAAGGACCCTCCTGTGGTACGCACAGTACTTCGGATCCGCGGTATTGTCAGCTTCCTCCTGATTTACGATAGGTGGTAGCTTGATCTTGTTGTTTTCAAGGAGGGATTCGAAGATGGCTGGAACGTCTTCGTCCTTGAAGGAATACTCTTTTTGAAGTTTCGGGTCCGAAGTCTTTTGCTGCCTTCGGGATTGCTGTTGTGACGTTTTATTAGCACCACCAGTAGCTGCAGGTGTTTTTCCCTTCCCATGGGAGGCGAAGTTCGAGTTCAGAGGATTAGCCATCGGTTGGCTCCTCTCGGCCTTCTTCCTTTTGAGGAATCGCTCGGCTTGCTCTCCTCGGACCTTCAAATCCTTCCATGTTTTGGACGGTGCTATCCCCGTTGCTTCCAACACGTCTAATGCGAGGTTATTGTGGCAAGTCTGGACACGAAGAGTGCTAACGAAGGACCGTACCATCAGAGGCTCATTACCAGAGATAACCCCTAGGTGTGATTTGAAGTAAATCAAATATTGAGTGGGTGAACCCATCCAATTAAACGGCGTGAAGTTAATTAGATTGAACTTCGCCGGATACGGGATTGATTCACATTCTCTTGGGTATGGACAAGGAATGCCCGTCTTCTTCATCTCTTGAGCGGAAATCAACGTATTGATTTTGCTCTCGAGGTTTTTAATCTTCAAACTTTCACCTGTGTTTTCGCTAACATTCTCATTACCACCCCCTGCATTGACGGGAGGATTATTGGCATTATGAGCTTCATTCGCATTTGTGTCCTCATCTTCCTGATTAACCGGGTTACGACGACTTGGTTCGCCTTGCTGGTTTGTCAGTGCTTGGATTTGTTGGTCATGCATCTCTCTCATATTCTGCATAGCCATCTGCATTTTGAACCTGAAGCTCTCCTGTTGTTTAGCCATGGCTTCTTCGAGCATCTTGGCCACTTGTTCCGCATTTATCATAAGTGACTCACGGGGTTGTCCCTCACTGGATACCGTATTATCTGATGCGACCGCATAGGCAGCATCCGATTCTTCATCTTCTGAAGGTAATCTTGTTTGAATCCTACCATAAGTTGCTCGTATGATGGCTCCGGACTGCAGACGTGTTATACGCCACGGTGCTTCCGGAATCGACTTGGGATTATCCTGTGTCGATGTCCTTTTGCTGGTCATATTAGCGGTGACCCTCGGAAATTCTCCATCTTCAACCACCGTTCTTCTTTGTCGGAAACGCCTATGCCTTGGTTTTGGCGTTTCGGTACTGAGCCTTTCGAAAACCAAAATTCTTTCAGGGACTGTCTTGATGCAATTACACCCAGACAATACTGCCCGAATGAGTTTAGAACAGGGGCATTGAGTCTCTAGTTCTCGAGGACTCCTTTTTCTGGTTTTACTCGTACCCCCAACATGATAGTACAACTCGTCTGCTTGAAAGTCGGAGTAACCTATCATGTGTTGGCACGACTTCTCAGGTATAACGCTATCGTCATCAGATGACAATGTTTCCTTCTGAGGGCGAACTGCTTTCTTTGGGCTTTCAAGAGTCACGCGCCTCGAAACATGCCTTTGTGGGCGTGAGTTCTCAGTGGTCTCCTGGACTTCAATGCGCAAATTGGTGCGCCTAGCTGCCCTGATCTCTTTGTCATGTTGAGGGTGGCGCAATGCGCAAATTGGTGCGCCTAGCTGCCCTGATCTCTTTGTCATGTTGAGGGTGGCGGCGACTCCCAGTATGTTGAGTTGTTCGGGGCTTCTTTATCGGGCCCAAATATTCTTGAACTGGAGCTTTGCATCGTCCATCGGGAAGTGGACCGAGGCGCTCCAAAACTAACTTCTTTCTTCGGGATGATTCTGCGTGATCTCCCGGAGTAGCTATGGGAATTATTGGAGATTTAGGTTGGTTCGCCAGAGGTTGAACTTTTGCTGAAGGTTGCAAAGGTTTCTCTTTAGCCTGAATCGCCGCTTCAGACTTCGGCCTCCAGACTTGGCGGGTTAGTGGCGCCTTTTTGGCCACTTCCTTCTGCAGTCTTCTGCGGGCTTCTTGGACTTGAGCCCGTGCTTGCGCTGACAGTGCGCAGCGCTTGCGAATGCGCTCATCAAGTGTTGAACGATTCCGTTTGACACGGATCCATTCATTCGTTGGAGGTTTGGAGGAGCTGCCATTCATTGTTTGTTGAGGCTGTTTGCCTCTCCTGCTCTTCAGATCCGCTTGATAGCGGATTCCGTCAGTGGACTCCATTGCCTTTGCAAGTTGCCGCGCCATACGTTGACGTCGCCTCTGGCGGGCTCTCTTTGAGAGAGTCACTACGCCCTCAATGGCGGAGGAATTAGCGAGAACAGGATTGACCTGGTTGGAGGTCGGTGGAGCTTCACCCGATGCAACTTTGGCATCAATTGGGGTGAGATCTTCGTTGGCATTCTGCACTTCTTCGTACCAACGGACTTTTCTCCTGGAGGAGAACTTCTTAGACTTGAGGGGGGAGGTGGATCCGGACGAGGATGACAGATACTCCTCGAACTTTTGTTGGTCGAATTCATACTCGACCTCCTCCTCGACCGGGATCGAGAGCCGCGGCTGCGACGCAACGATCTCGGCAGCGAGATCGGTGGCTCCCACTGTGGTCGCCAGATTGTTCGCGAGGAAAATTATTTTCATTGACGTCATTGTTTTCTTAAGCAACAGTTTTTTTTCGGTTACAAAAGATCCGGTCTTTTTATAAGATCCGGTTATAACAAAATCAAAGAAAAAAGAAAATTACAATTCTCCTTCTTTCGGAACAAATCGCAAGATCCTGTTTTGCGGTCTCTTGCTTGTGTGGATTCTTCACCTGCGCCGGGGTTAATCCGTGGACCACCGTGCGATCTTGATCCGGTCAGATCTACATGGTATAATGGGTGTTATCTCACGAAGGAAATAACAGCCGAGGGGATTATTTCACCAATGAAATAATAGCCCTAAGTGATCGAAATCGACCAAGCGATATCGATACTCTTCTCGGGATCAAAAACCAAGTTTTGATCCGGAGGATAACCGTGTGGATCTCAGATCTGATCTCTCTCGAACTCCTACCTTATTTGACATGGATGATCGCCAAGAACCAGATCTGAAAAGTCCGAGTCTTCAAAGCTCCAAAACTCCAAAGTTCAGTTCTCAATCCAGCAGAGTTTCGCCTCAAAAAAGTCCAACCTCCAAAACAATGAGCCTAAGGGTCTATTTATAGGCTCCTCAAAACAGATCTGAGCTCAGATCTGGGCCCAGATCTGGTGGCTCGGCCCAGGTGGCCAAGGTGGCTCGTTTTGGCCGAGCCCTCCCTTGGTGTTTGGTTTTACCGTTTTTTCGGTCTCGTGGTTTATCCGAACTTTTAGTGTTGATCTGGACTCTGATTTGGCAGTCCGGATCCTGATTTGATAGTAAATCTGCTTCGTTGCATGTCACTTGGCTTTGGTGGTATGGTCTAACGACCATGCTTGGATATATCGCCCGATGGTTCGTTGGTTTGTCGAATCACCATGCCGAGCTGTGTTAAGGGACCTATAAGCAGTTTTATACGCCTACACATTTAAATGGGATGACAAACGTGAGAAGAGTTTTTAAGAATTGAAAAAGCAATTAACAATTGCTCCAATCTCAAACTTGCCATTAGGAAATCAAAATTTTGTGATATATATGGATGCCTCAAAAGAAGGATTGGATTATATGTTAATGTAGAATGGAAGAGTAATAGCATATACCTCACAAAAATTAAAGCCTCGTGAGGTAAATTATCCCACACACGATCTAGAACTAGGAGCCATAATATTTGCTATAAAGAAATGGAGACACTACTTGTATGGGGTGATATTTGAGGTATATACAGATCATAATAGTCTAAAATATATATTTTCTTAGAAAGATTTAAACCTAAGGTAGACTAGGTGCATGGAATATTTAAAGGACTATGATTGTACTGTTAGTTATCACCTTGGCAAAACAAATGCGGTTGCTAGTGCTCTTAGTAGAAAAATAAGGTTTAGCTACAATAGCAGTTAAGAAATGAGAAAAGGAGAGAGAATTTGTGTCAATTGTACCTTCCGTCCTACGTCTCTGTTCCCACTCCTGGGGAGAAATCCACTACACAATCGGGTTTTTAACACTCACCCGAATAACGTTTACACCTCACACTATATCGGTTTTCAACGCTCACCGATCAACGTTCACAATCACTCACAATGTAACTACACAAACTATCACCTCAAGTATTAGCCTCTTACGTGTCTCCCTCAAGTGCTCGAAATTACGACCTACCTCTAGGTTTTACCACCGACCCCACTCCTCTTGGGACCAACCACATCTCTCACCTCTACAGTCCTCTTAGTGTATTTGTGCAATACAAAGTGAATCCTCACAATTAAGCTCTCAATACAAATTAATTATTCTCTACAATGGATGAGAACACAATGTTGGCTCACTCTCTAAGTCACAAGCCCACAACCCCATATTATATTATGTATGCAAATACAATAAGCTCGATAGGTTGTGTGTGAACAAAGAGTATAATCAAAACAAATCTAAACTCAATATAAATCTAGCTTAAAAATATTAATCAAATAATTATATAAATGTAAAACTAGATTGAGTTTAGAAACACTTCTCTAAAGATGACAAGAGAGAGAGATGAGTTGAATTCCCAAACACAAATGATAATCTCCTCAAGCTCTTGTAAAAATTTTTTTACAAGCAAACTTTGAAACCTTTAAACTGTTTAAGAAACTTTCTTAAACTTGTTTAAAAACTCTCTTGGATGGATTATAAGTGTTGAGGGATGATGGGGTATATATAGGAAACCCCGAAGCCAAGAAAAATACCAAAAACACCACAAAATAACAAATCTAGAAAACTAGCCATTATAGGCTGAAAACATGCCATCAGTCAACTGATGATGTTATTAGTCGAATTATGATGTCATCAGTCGACTGATAAAGTCAACCGTTGAACAGTTTTGGCAGATTTTGGAATTTTTGCACATCTAAACTTCTAAAATCAATTAAAAATAGTAAATCAACTCCAAATATCATGAAATTTTGAAGGAAGATTATAAACATGTATATAAACATGTTAGAAGAATAATTTCTAAAATAATACTTCCTATTTGTGTGAAATAAATATTTGAATAAAGATACTACAAATTCTAAAAACTGCTAAAATATCCAATTTCGTAAAATCAATTTAGTATAGTAAATCAGCTCCAAAAATGATAAAATTTTGTAAAATTATTATAAACATATAATAGAATATGTTAGAAAAAGAATTTTTCAAATTGCATTTCTCATTTGTGAAATATCATTTATTTTGTAAACCATTCAAAAAAGCAAAAACATTAAATACTCGATTTTGACAAAAACAATTTCAAACAAGTTTGCAAATCCTTTTGAATGGATTAATAGACTTTAAATACTCGATTTTGACAAAAACAATTTCAAACAAGTTTGCAAATCCTTTTGAATGGATTAATAGACTTAGGAAAATATGTAAGATAGTTATTTTGCAAATCCTTTTGAATGGATTAATAGACTTAGGAAAATATGTAAGATAGTTATATTTAGTCTATAATTCAAAACACGATATTTTCACAAAAACGATGTGTAATGAGATAAATCCACAATTTATGTGTACGTGTATGAAATGAGCTTAAAGTATCTATACACATAGTATAAACCCTAAACTAATTTACCCAAGATTGATTGATCTTTAATAAGCTTGTCTTAGATGTGAGTGAAGCTTGATCTTGAATTTGACATTGAATTGTAAATGGCTTCATACCGATATTCCTTCCATCCTCTAATGGCTATGATCGTGAAAGCTCAATGACATCCAACTGTAGGCATATAAAATTGCTTATAGGTCCCCTAGCATAGCTCGGCACAAACCGACGAGCCAACGAGGCGACGAGATCGACGAATCGCACGGAAGCGACGGAATGAATCCACCCGCGTGCAGAATCAAGCTAATGAGTTGAGGAATCAACGAGTCATCCAACCGAGAGCGGACTCGGACGAATCACGATCGAATCAAGATCAATTTCGGACTCGAACTCAGAAGCGGATTTACTGCCAAATCAGGAATCCAACTTACTGCCAAATCAGATCAACCAATCAGAGTCTCAAGTCAACCAAAACACGGACAAACGAGACAACGGAAAACGACTCGAAAAAGTCGGAAAACACCGCCCGCGGGGGCTCGGCCAAAGCCGAGCCACCTCAAGGCGGCTCGGCCTTAGCCGAGCCACCTTGAGGTGGCTCGGTGGCCGAGCCACCTCAAGGTGGCTCGGCCAAGGCCGAGGCACCCTG
>NC_033795.1:65817276-65852969 GCF_001876935.1 Asparagus officinalis
GCCGAGCCACCTCGGGGTGGCTCGGTGGCCGAGCCACCTTGAGGTGGCTTGGCCATGAGCCGAGCCACCTCAAGGTGGCTAGGCACAGTGCCGGCCACCCCGAGGTGGCCGACAGTGGCCAGAGGTGGCCGACAATTCTCTTTTTGCAGCCACTGTCCTGAGAGCCTATAAATAGGCCTAGAGATGTTCATTTTCGGAGGTCGAACTTTCAAGAGCCGAAACTCTGCCGGATTGAAGAGTGAACTCGGAGCTTTGAAGACTTGAAGACTTGCACATTCGGATCTGATCCTCGGCGAGCATCCACGTCAGAAAAGGCAGGATTTCGAGAGGAAGAAAGAACAGATCTGAGATCTACACGAGGCTACACTCCAGATCTAAGCTTGGTCTTAGATCTCGAGATCTGAGCGATTATTCCCTTGGTGGATTAATCCCTCCCGGCTATTATTCCCTTCGTGGAATAATACCCGCATACTCGTGTAGATCCGACCGGATCTAGATCGCGCGGTGGTCCACGGATTAACCCCGGCGTCGGCAAAGAACCCACACAAGCAAGCAACCGCAAAACAGGAGCTTGCGATTCGTTCGAAAGAGGAAAGTTGTAATTTTTATTTTTTTCTTTGATTTAGTTGTAACCGGATCTATAAAAGACCGGATCTTTGTAACCCAAGATGACAATCATTTCAATGAAAAAGATGACAATTTTCCACGCGAACACCAACCTTCGATACATTGTTTATCTAGAATAAATAAGAAAATATAAATACTAGACAAACAATATTAATTATAAATTATTTGTTAAAACATTATAAAAACAAAAAGGCTAACAGATTGAGTCCAGTTGAAATGGGCTCCATGGTGAGGTTCGCGTATTTTATTTAGTGACCCTCACTACAGCTTGTTGCGGGCTTGGCTTTGGGAACATACGAAGTGTTTAGCCTATGAGCATTCACTTTTTACATCCAACCTAAACATTAGCCTGGGTTGAAATATATTTTAACCATATACAAGACCCCTCCTAAAGTTTCCAAGATCCTACATTTTGATTTGTATCTAGGATTGAAATACTTTGAGTAATAGCTAGAGGCGTACTATTGAATGTAGCTTAAGTCGTCTTGCTTAGGTTTGGAGGTCATCTTTAGTCTACTTGGTTGCTAGAGGTGTACTTTTGAGCATAGCTTCTTTTATTATAGACTTGTATTGAAGGCTCAATGATACTTGTATTCATCCAACTCTATGTTTGGAACAAAATCTGCCCTCTCTATTGTTAAGGCGATGTTGAGAAATCAGCAAGGTTCAATTAATTTGGGGTGTCGGTGAAATCCACCTATCTTTGATTTTTGTTGGTGAAGTTCATTAATTAGTGACGTTTGCTATCTATCGAAATTCAATTTACTTTGAGCTATGTTGGAAAAGTACGTCGATTAACGATATTCGCTAATTGGCATGTTTGTTAAGATTCGCCTCTGGATTTACACTGTGATTTGTGGCTAAGATCTCTTGATTGAAAATTTTACAAGATCTACTGTAAGTTTGACCGAGTTTTAGGCTAAAATTTAGCCTCATTGTCTTGTCCAATCAAATCTCAAAAGATGTAATTTTTCTAGGAAGATTGGATTCGAAAAAGGCTATAAATAGTAGTCTCCTTCCATCTCTACTACCTTCATCTCTATCTTCTTCTTCTTCTCCATATCTAAGTTTTCATCGCTTAATCAGAGATGCTCCTTGATAGAGGAGCTAAAATAAAATAGCTCCAACAGGAGCTTGCCCAAGTAAAGGGCAATCAAGCGGATGAACTCCGCATACTTTACTGACTGGCAGATCTGTTGTCGGCTGAGAACATGAAGCTCGAGCAGATCATTAAGAATCAGTCAATCACTTCGAGTGAGTTGAACTATGATAGACATGTGTGGAGCTACAATGTGACGTACTGCGTAAGACAGTTTGATGACTAAGATGGTGGTTGAAGGATCATTGTAGCTCAATAAGCGAGGACTCTGACAGTAACTAGGTCTCACAAACATGAACCTAAATTATAACTAGACGTCATGCATTTTTCTCGGCCTCGATGTCAAATTTTGACTATGAGAAGTGCTTCTTCCTCTTGACATGTTCTAGTTTGGAACAATGGGGGAACTTCTTGTTCAACAGCTATTTATCCTCCCCTAGCATAGAGTCCAGAGAGGAGTAAGTAGGAGCCATTCTCTCTACAGCAGGAAAATTCTTATTTTGTCAGTCTTGTGAGATCAGACGAATATGAGCTATAGCTTGGTGCATCTCGTATATAATCTCTAGCTTTCATAATACCCATATTTTAGGAATATAAGGTAGTTGAAAATAGCAATAGATACCCATCATCTTTGTAATTGATAGTCTGAATGTCTCCTCCATGTAATAGAACTTGTTCTTCTTCATGTTTTTTATCTTTACGTACTTTATTTTTGTGGCTAACTTGAACTCTGCATTGAATTGTTGTGTTGGAAGTGAAGCTCAATCTTTCTTGTGTTAGCGAGGGTTGAATTGTAGTTTACCAGATGAGGTCTTAAACAAATTGAATTGAGATTTTCTAAATTTGGAGACTTAGTGAAATTCGCCAAGTCATTTTGGCGAGGTTCGCATTAATACCCTACTGAATGGGATGAAGTTCACTTACTTGAGAAATAGTCATCTGGGTGAAGCTCAAAAAGTCAGTTGGGCAAGGCTCAGTGAGTTGGTTATGCGAGGCTCGACCTAAGAATTTAAAATTCAAATCCTCGATTTGTGTGCCTTCATTTGCAGCAAAGTTCATTCGAAACAAGATTCTTGACGAAGTTCAAGGCAAGAATCTTTGGCAAAGTTTAGGGTGAGATCTTCGGTGAAGTTCAAGGGAGAGATCTTCGACAAAGTTCAGCGCAACGAATATTTAGAGAAGTTCAAGGTCAGTTTATAAATAGGATTGTTTACCTCCTTCTTCTTCACTTTAATTTTCAAAACCCTTTAACTTTCTCAAAACTCTAATTTTCTTAGAACTCCCAAGCCTTGTCATTAATCGCTCCTCGTTGTGGAATCTCCAGAGGAAAAAGCTCTGTCAGAGGAGTTCATAAGCCAAGAGATGAGGACGCACCTACGTAGCTAGAAGTCATCGTTGGTAAGTTTTGAACCCACTCAGGGCAATCTTCAGATTAGCCTAATCTCAACCCATCGGGGCCTTAAAGAGTGCCTCAAGGCACTTAAAAACTTGATTTGATACCAAAGGTGCAACCTTCACAACCACTTATGGTCTTTTCAATAAGCTTCTTTCGTCGTTGACAAAGCTTCATTAGCCACCATTAATGATGCTTGATATGGTGAGCTTCATTTCTCAGGTAGAGCTCATTACTGTTAGCCTTTAAGGATTCCGTAGCGGACTTCGTCCCTATGAGGATCTGATTTGAGCGACTCTCGCTTGGGTGAAATTCGTCAGTGTAATCAGAATGACTTTCGCTTGAATGAGGCTCACCTATTTGGATTAGGCGTAGTTCGCCAGTTTGATTTAGGTGACCTTCGCATGAACAAGGTGTGCTTGTTTGAATTAGGTGAAGTTCACCAGTTTGGTCCTTGTGACTAAAGCTGTTTTCACTGTGAATTTTGCTTCATCCTATCGGCACTTAGTTGATAGAGATGATTCTCACTTATAAGTAAGGTTAGCCAATGATGAACTTTGACTGTAAGTGTGAAGACTCGATTGATTTCATTGATCTTTATCTTCTAACTCGTTTGTTGCTTGTTTCCTATGAAGTTTCTTATTTGAGGGCTCCTGTCGACTACCGTAACCATTACGGTCACAATAGGACTCATGACCCTAAAGTGGTGTATGCCTTTGATAAGAATGTCCCTCTACTTCTTGAAGGGAGTAGCCGGGAGAGGATCGAGACTATATGATTGGGTGATTGTCGAACTTTGCATGAGATAATTTCCAACACTAAGTTCTTTGTTCCCAATGAGGATGTGTAAGTGAAGCCTCATTTCCTCTTTGGAGATGACACTCCCAGTGGCAATTCCCTATTCAATCATGGAGGGAAAATTTAGTACTACACCGAAGAAGATTGTCGTTATTATTTAACAGTGATAAAATATTAGGTCTCCTTTATGTTCTTGCAGCACCTTGTCATGCCCTCCTTTATGTGCTATAATCTTACCAGCAGGAAGGATAGCGTTAAGGTGGGCTTCTTGAAGCATGACGGTGGTTTTTCTCAAGAGGGGCTCTACGGAGTCAATATCATAGGTCAGCATCTGGGATTTGTAAATGAGGATGCTCCTATTAACAAAGTTTCCACTGTCCCAAACACCTTTTGAAATGAGCTTGCCAAGACTGATGCACAGTATCCTGACGGGGATACTAAATTCCCTGGCAAGATCAAGTCAACAGATATCCAGTGGTGGGCCCGTTTGGTGAACTTCATTATTGTCATTTTTGGGGAAAGATTACGAAGAACGGGGCTCAATGCCACGGTTAGAGCCATAATATATGGTGCTGAGATTTGCGTGCCTCTATTGTATGACATCATAAAACTATACAATACTAATAGCAACACTTTATTCATCTCAGCGGGTGAGATCAGACCACTTTGCATGAGATGTTTGAAGTGTCGTGTTTACCTATGGGGGATCATCCATATGAGGAGTTATTTCCAACCAACGTAGAGCTAAATACTTTTTCGCATGTTACTCATAAAGTAGAGGCATTCTGAGAATTTTTTTGCCACTTCCTCATTTGTCAGAGGACCATCGCAAACATCGGGCATGATTCTACCATTGCTTGTGTTCCTTGGATTGAGCACTTATTTCCCAATGTAAGTGAAAAAGAAAACGTGGATTCAATTCGTCCAGTCACAAATACTAAAATTGGAATCCTGATCATCAATGATGGACAAATACTTCATATTGTCGAGTTATATGAGTGTGGGTTCCATGTAGGTATGCAATTTGAGAGCTTCCACAGTCAAGCAAAAGAGCCAATATCTAGTTAGCGCTGCTTGTAAGATTTTCCTTAATTTTGCTATAGGGTTGTGTTATACCTTCTCGACCGAAGGATCGCAGCTCCATTAAAGTGTTATTCCCTGCAGTGTTGCATGCTTCTGGGTATAACTTGGCCCTTCTACCAGTAATAGTTAGTTGTATCTATCACTGACCGAAGGAATTGCCACCGAATATATGAAGCAGGAGGATGATTGTCCGAGGGATAAAGTCACAAACCCTAGAGTAATGGCATCTTTATTTGTTGCCACCAATATGGTTTACTCCGTACTCTTCTTCGTTGATGCTAGTTGCTACCCTAGGTGAAGTGAATGTATCATTACTTTAGATGTATGAGCGTTCAAAGTGAATGATCAAATATCCTGCTAGGGTCCAGTGGCTTCTTTAGAATAAAGATCATTACCGCCTTTATTGTTATTTCCTATTGATTGATAGTATAAATCCCGAGGATGAGTTTGAGGATGGTATGACTAGCGAGTGTTTCACTTGCTTGCCTAGCGAATGTTTCAACTGTTAGTGAATATTACACCAGGTCACCTCATTGCTAGGTTGAATAAGATGGAGTGTTATGTCGAGCTCTGCTTGCCTTGCTGATTTGCTAGTCAATTTGTTATGATTAACTCTACATCGGAAATTCTAATCTAGGATTGCTATGCATGGGAAGCTTGGTAGATGGAGCTCGTGCTTAGTACCACTTTATTGCTAGGGTTACTAGGGCCAGATTTTTGCTTCCCCACCACATGCCTAATTGTTACATAGCACTGTAGTTCTGCAAATGGTACAACAGGGCGAATGCCCCAATTTTGACTTTCACATGAATAAGACTAGCTTGTATTGGATCACTCGGAGATATAGGGAGTTGTCTAAGAAGGTTTCAAAGAGTAGGTCTTCTAGACTTCAAGACTTTCTAGCATAAGGTGTGCTAGATGAAGATTAGGAGGTGTCAAGAGGGTATTCTACACCTCAATGCCTGATTGGCATTGGCATCTACGAACCGTTTGAATCTGTAGTTCATCATGGAGCACTTGGTAGAAGTCGAAGTAATAGAGAAAAGAGGCAATTAGAAGCTCCTCTTCATCAGCCATCTTCAAAGAAACAATGTTTGGCACCTTCGGAGCCTGAGCCTATATTTGGATGCTCTTTAAGGATCAATGAGGATCCTCCCATGTTTCCAATGTAAGAACCTAGAGTTGGCTATTTAGGGGATTTCTATTCATATAACTATATCATTTTGTTTGAAGTGCCATTGATTGATGCGTGCTTTTTCTATGTGCAGGTAAGGAGCCTATTCCTCTCGATGATGAGAAGCAGGTGGACTATGAACTTGATGACACTAATGCCTATTTGACTGAGCATGATGATAAGGGCTTCGACAGTGATATTGGGGACTCCTCTTTCATGCCAAGTGTATTTTTCTCTAATCATTCTTGTATGATTTCTTCACTTTAGTAGCTAATGTTTTATTTATATTTTTAGCAGATGATGAACATAATTTTGAGATCATGGGTGTGGCAGTCCCTATGTAATTTCTTGCTAGGTGCAATTTTGAGCATGTATCCTATTGTGAGGATGCTTCTGGTGTTTTGGAATCTGCACCAGTTGTTGATACGATAGTAGCCCTTGCACCAGCTCTTATTTTAGCAGTCTAGTGCAATTATTGTTCATGAGTCTTGTAATGAAGATGACAATGCATCGATCTCTCTGATTACGGCCAGGGTTGGAGGGTAGAACCGCTGAGTCCCAAACCACATTCTAATGAAGTCCCAATCATAGCTGCAGTTACCCCTGATGAGCCAGAGGTTACATCTATAAGTGTTGAGGTCGTGCCTATAGATATGCTAATAACTACGGCAATAGTTGTGAGGACCGCCATTTTATCTGCTGGGGTGACGGTGTGACTTCTTCCACGGTGAACGTTTCTAGTATGTTGGTTACACTTGTGCCATTTCTCCTAGTGGTCAGTGAAAGAATACAAGTCTTGCCAACTGTTCTTCTAACCACCACGGATGCATAGCTAGTGTCCACAAGAGCAGGTCCTTCAAGTCATGTAGAGATTTCCCAATCTCCGGATCCCGATAATTTGATTGAGTTAGAAATTCAAATCCTAAATGAGAGCTAAAATTTCCCTAGTGGGGGGTGAATAGGGTATATGCTAATCTAATCCGATTTACTACCAATTTAAAACTTATTAATGATTATATTCTACCAAGATTAATATTCAACAAAATATGAGCAAGGATATATAATTAAACAAGGGCGTAATAAACATGAACGAATATGCAAATGAGATAGTGACAAATGAAAATCATAAACACACAATGTAATCAAGGAGTTCGGTCACTCCCGACCTATGTATCCACTCCCCACTCACGAAGAGTATCTCCACTATCTCAACCAGTTTTTAACGTTCATTGAAAACATTCACAATTAGTTTTCAACGCTTACCGATAAACATTTACATCACTCACACTTGCAATCACGCAACACACCATCTAAGTGTTGGCCTCGCCCGTGTCGACTTTATAAAGTGATCAGATTTACTACCTCTCCTGTGACGCTCCTGGGTTCACACAATGCTACAGTCCAAGGTGAATCTAAGGATGTCAAACTTGCCATGCACCCATAAAATGCATTATCATGTTTCACCAATCATAGTAATATGCTCTAGTGGAATAAAAAAAAGTATAGGTACAAAACAGGAGGAATAAAAAGAAATAAATACAATAGACATGATATAAAAAGACGTCTCATATATGAAATTATGTCTCAACTGAACAATCTGTAATACATCTGAAATAAATAGGAACTAACACAATCATGAGTCAACTGGAAACAAAATTAAGGCATACTACCTTTACAATATGGAGACGAAACTCTAATGTCTGAATAGAAATATAAAACTACAATGGAGTCTCTAATGGTAAAATCATGCGACAGCGACTATGCTAGAACTCTGTCATCCTACGGCTCTCCAGAACTCTGAGTTTCCTGAAAAGAAAATTAAAATAAAAAGAACAAAAATAAGAGCGTCAAAACACTATAACAAGATTACCTCCATCCGCCCTCAGGAGAAGGGCTGCAAGATAAAATGGAGGCTCTACCTATTAAGTATAGTCTACCTAGATTATTTTTCCCATATCTAATAGAATCAATATTTAGACACCTACAAAATGAGACATAGGATGTCGAGCGAGATAATCCAAACAAGAAAATCCTCATGTATATACCATATGTCTGAAATTGTAGATACCTAAACATTAACATCAAACTAGAGATAAACAATCTAAAGGAAATCAATAATTAGAAGAAATTGTAGATACCTAAACATTAACATCAAACTAGAGATAAACAATCTAAAGGAAATCAATAATTAGAAATCCATAACACGAGACTAACATTAACATCAAACTAGAGATAAACAATCTAAAGGAAATCAATAATTAGAAATCCATAACACGAGACTGGTACATCAAGTGAAATAATCCAAACAAGGAAACCCTCATGTATAATACCATATGTCTCAAATTGTGAATCGCTAATCATTGATTCCAACTAAGAAGGCAATAAATGAAAATAAAGATATCAATACATCGTATTTATAATATCTTCCACTATCATTGGAGAGATAGAATAAATACCAATATATAATTCCCGTATACTTTCAAGAACAAAGTATCTCGGACATATATCTCACCGATGAGTCATATCTATAACTGGCATTCACCAAAGATTTAGGCTATCAATTAGCTATCTCACTGCAACTCTTTACAAAATTATAATACTTCACATTATCATGTGAAACGGACTACCCTGGAGGTATCCTAAACAGTGTACATGGCTCATTAGTCTCATCACGATCTTAGTGTTTAACATGAGTGCAGGACGGCTTACCATATAGGTATCCAAAAAGATGGCTCACAAGCCTCATCGCACCCTCGTGCAGACGGACTGCTAGACAAAGCATCCGAACCCAACTCAATGGCCTATACAAATGGAATATCGACACACTATCCCATGTAGTACTGAACTGAGCTCATCAACGATATCCATCTCTGTATAAATTATGTATATCTGGTATATCGACGCATTATCCCAAATAGTACTGAGCTATGCTCATTAACGATATACAACATGTGTATAAATAATCCCTAACTGAAATGTAATTAGCTCAATGCTTGTCAAAATCCCCCCCAGGATACTCATGTGTATGCAATGACACTATATGTGTGTACTCATGACTGTACATGCAAATTAGTGTAGGTCGAACCCCGCAAACGCAACCAAAATAGAAAGAAAATCAACAAAATTAAATGCTAAAAATGACCTAGGTTGGTCGACCACCATAAAGGCATCGGTCAACCGAACGGAGCATTGTGCACAATGTGCACTCACAGAACTTTACCGGTCGATCGCCCCTAGGGCGCCGGTCGACCAAACAGAGCAAAACCTGGTTTTTGGGTTTGCATAACTTATAACTTTATTTAAAAAAATTATTTATATCATGCCCCGTATTCCAAGATACCCGGGAATCAGGACGTGAACAAGCCCGTGACGTATTAGATCAAGGAGAATAAATAAAAATAAATGTTTCTCCTTAACCTAATATGCCAAGCGTCTGGAAATAAATACGATGCGAAGTCACAGGTCCCCGATCACAATTAATAAGAATATAATAGACAAACTCAGAATAAAATAATATATATCACAAATGAATATCATCCAAGACATAATATTCGGGTCAGACATGCCCTTATACATATCTGAACAAATGAATACTGGAGAAATGTAAAATACAATGATCAAGCAGAAAAGAAATGCTACAAAAGTAAACTAAGATCGTCGAACAACTAGAGGAAATAACTAACTTTGGCTTCTTCTGCTCGGTCTGCAAAGCACTCCTGCTGAGAATCATCTGGCTCCTGGCAATCTCCCACCTGGATCTGTTCTTTATCTAAGTCTTGCGTACACCAGAGAAAATAGGTGTACGTCAGCGTGTATGGCACACGACAAGACCCCACAAAAGATAAAACAAACAAAAACCCAATGCGAAAAACGATACAATAATAAAAATGATAAGGAAACGTGCAACTAGAAATCCAACAAAAACAACGAAGTAACAAGTCGATCATGCAGCAAGCGATCAGAGTAATCATCCAAGTCACAAAGTCATACAACTAGATGGAATTAATACTTAAAAATCTACAACTCGAGACACAGTACGTCGAGCGAAATAATCCAAACAAGGAAACCCTCATGTATATACCATATGTCTTAAATTATAGATAATTAAATATTAATCCTGATCTAGGTATGAGAAGAAAATACCACTGGCCTACAATAATCCATAATCAGCTTAAGTAACAATGTCATGTAACTAGTCATCCTATAACAGGTCACTGGTCACATCTCACACAGAGCCAACGCTCATATCACCGGATAATTGACTGTTCACAAATCTCCTACGTGCATCCAAACCCGCAAAACGGTTCGGTGAGAGGACTACACGCAATTCGATTTTGGCCTGGTCCGAACTCAAGCAAAACTCGGGTGACGAAATGATTTCACTGACCAAGTGCGAAACGGTTCACTTGGCCCAACAAACTAACCCCAGTGCGAAACGGTTTATTGATTCTAGTCTAGAAGATATATCAACAATCTTATCCGATCACATGAACCATGACTTCCTCATCCCAACTCTCTTGTATTTTCTAAGTCAACCATAATCCTCATTGAAACTCGGATTCACCACCTAAACTCAGTCAACACACTCACACGTCACTAAGTCTGTTCATAACGCACGAGGCCACTAAGTCATAACTATCAACGGTCCTCCATCGCAACAAGACATAATTAAATCATGTGCAATAATATCATGACATATCAGGTAATTAAATCATGAGAATTTGAATCATTAAATTATTCTAAAATAATCTTCTAAAATAACAAATTTATTTACTTGAAATAATCCTTTTACAAAATAGGTTCCTTTAATTTATTTTCCAAAATAATCCCTTTTTCTAAAATAATTTTTTTTTCAAAATAAATTCCTTTAAAATTAATATAATCATCTAAAAATAATTCCGCTATCAAAATAAATTCTTTTAATTTATCATAATTATTCTGAAAATGCTATTTATCATATTATTATTATTTATCTAATATTATTCATCAATAATCCCATGCAGATAATCATATCACAAACTAATATGCAGATAAATCTTAACAAAATATAAAATTCAGCTCTGAAGATTCGACTGGGGAGGTGGCTAGCCGGCGTCGACTGCAGGGTGATTGCAATCAGAAAGGTGTGGATCTTGAGAACAGCCATGAGCTACGGTTGTTGCAGCCGCAGTTTGTCCGTAGGTGAATCAGCTAAAGATCGACAGGTGGCGGGGAGTTTTTGAGCAGCAGTCGACGAAGGATGGTGGCAGCAGGTGGGAGTTTGCCAGGGTGACGCGGGCAGGGGGAAGGCCCGTGCGGCGACGATTGGAGAGGAGTTAGATGGCGGTTATGTAGGAACAGCCGAAGGGCTGGTCGGGAGGGTGACGACGGGTGGTGGGTTGCCTGGCGGTGAAGGGGTCGGAAGGCTCCGGAGCGACAGGAGCAGCAGAGGGAGAGACAGTCCGGCGCGGTTCCAAAGGTCTGGCGGGCTAGGTGGACAACGGTGACGAGCTTTTGGATGGTGACGAGCAAGCGACGCCACCACGGACAGGACGCGGGAGAGGCTTAAGGGGGTTGTCGGTGGTGGTAGCTGCAGATGGGGTGCGAGTTGGTCGCGGCTGATCGGCAAGCGGCGAGACGGCGCGGTGCTGCAGTCGAGGCCGTACTTGGATCTAGTTGCGGGGAGTTTGCGGAGGTGAAGACTCGGGGGAGCATTGGGTGATACGGTGGTTTGAGAGGTGGGAGACATGCCAGCGTGGAGATTTGAGGCTGGGCGCGGTGGCGAGGTTGAGGCTGAGGCACGGAGCAGGAGTTTGGGTTCAGAGATAGAGAGAGAGAGATGAAGTGAGAGATGGAGAGAGAGAAGGCTGAGGGAGAGAGATGGAGTGAGAGATGGAGAGAGAAAAGGAATTTGAGGGAGATTATATTAATGAGAGAGAGAGGGTAGATTATTTAATGAAGGAGTTGGGGATGACGTGGGTGTACGTGGGGTAGTTGTTTTAGGAAGTGGGATGTGGGTACGCAGTGTGGGGTGATGGGTTGTTGAGGAAACATTGGGGTAGTATTTTCAGGGGAGTGTAGAGAGAGGGGGCAATATACTATTTAAATATTATTATTATTTAAAACAAAAATGCATCATAAAATTATTAAATTTTATAAATATTCAATTAAAAGTAATTTAATTTGTATTTAGCCAAATAAATATAAAACCTGATTTTTAAATTATTAAAAAGTCTAGAAGATCAATTAAAATATAAATATTCTCTTTAATAATAAAATTTAATATTTAAATACCAGGAAAATTATTTAAATCAGTATCAAAATTTTATGGTCATTACAATTTATATCATCATGATACATATAACAAGATTAAAAACAGGAACATTAAATAACAGAAGATCATCTCAACAAAAAATCAAACTCTTGGTTTAATCTAATTAGGGTTAACATCCTAATTAATAAAAAATTAAACCCTAGTTATTAACATGATTAGCATAAACATGTTTACAAAAGCTCATAAAACATATATAAATTGATTTAAATATGTTCATACCTCCTAAGTCTCACAAATCTAGGGTTTAAACACCTATAATTACCATGATAACTCAAATAAGTGTAACTCTAGGGTTTAAGCTTGATTAGAACATGATTAAAGCATGATTAATAAGCTAAAAATGAAAATACAATCAACCCTAATGATCATGATCATGTTACTAACATAAACAACTAGAAAACCATATAGATCTAATGTTGGTTTAAGATTAATCATCAAAAATCTTATCTTTTTCATATCGGTTTAAGCCTAAACATGTAAAATATTGATTTAAACATCTTAAATCATTTATTAACTAAGGGTACAGGTTTGGATGAAGATAATCTTGCCTTAGTCTTATGTACAAGCCTCTAAAATGAATAGCAAGCAATCCAAAAGTGCAAACAACCCGTTCTCCCTTACCACATGTCGATGATCTCGCCCTCATATCGGTATTTTGCTTCACAAAGCTCACAAAAGACACAAGAAATTGATCTATGACTTTTTAGGGGTGAGGGTGGGTACTAGGATTTAGAGATATGATAAAAGAGAATAATTTTCATGAAAAACATAGGTATTTATAGAAGCAAACCCAAAACAAACCCATTTGAGCCGAACCAGGAAACCTAGTATGATTGGGAAAATAACCTTCGGTATTTTGACTGTAACTTTCTCATCCGACAACAGAATGAGATGATTTAATATTTGTTAGAAATCTGTTAAAGAGAACTACAATTTTTGTTTTTTGAGTTTACCTAGATTCGAACTAAATCAGTGTGTTAAATACATACATGCTTAACTGGTCGTTTTTTCAGATTTTAGGCTCGTGCATGAAGTGCATGATTTCACTCCTATATTCACATATATACATTGAATTGATCTCAAATCAATTTCTAGCATACTCAAACATCAATAAATATTATTTATCATAATATAACATAGTTATTATTATTTATCATCGTATTTTTAAATTCATTGGATTTTACATTCTTCCCCCTTAAAAGAATTTCATTCCCGAAATTCCGCAATCGTATCTTAGAGATTAATAATACCAGAAAAGCATTTTGAGAGGATAATCCAGATAAGGAAACCCTTATATACATATCTCGTACCATTAATCTCAAGATATAAAACATAGAAATATCTACACCTAACAATCTAGAATAAAAATATTCCCACTTAACCCCTAACTAAGCTGAACTAGTACGTCGGGTAAAAAATCCAAATAAGGAACACCCCATATGTATACCATGTGTTCCGAATGATTAGGAGCTAAGTGTTAATACCCTCATTCTAGCTTTAAATATAAATATGATCAAAACATAAACAAAAGCAAATCATAATCAATCAATCAATTTACTTGCTCAAATAGGTACAGGTAGTCACGACGCATATCCTCTTTGCGCTCCCAAGAAACCTCCTCAGCTCCTTTCTGATTTCATTAGACTTTGACTAGAGGAATCACTTTGTTTCTAAGTCTTTTGTCCTCCTTGGCAAGAATATGCTTAGGAATATCAATATAGTCAAATCATCTTGAATTTCAATCTCTGGCGCGTCTAGCACTCGGTGCTGCTCATCATCGCATAGATGCTTTTTAAGCATCGAAACATGAAAGACATCGTGTATACTCGACATCGATGCTGGAAGATCTTGTTAGACCCTAGAGGGGGGTGATTAGGGTATTATGCTAATCTAATCCGATTAAATGCTAATTAAAATATATTAACAAGTTATCCTAGCAAGTATGAAATACAACAATGTATATGAGCTAGGATAAGCAATATGAACAACAAGATATATCCTAACAAAGAGATATAGGCAATGTATGTGCAAGGATATATAAACTCAAGGGTAAACAATCTAAACTAGATAGTGAGCAATATAATCGACAAGCAATATACAAAGGCGATATAAGATATGAACATAAAAGGAAGTGCGCCAATGCAATCACAAACAAATAATATGATTACGGAGTTCGGTCCCCACGACCTACGTCTCCGCTCCTCACCTCGAGGAGATCTCCACTATCACAACCAGGTTTTCTACGTTCACCCGAACAACGTTTACACCTTACAATACAATCACTATGCAATTACACCTCACACACTAAGTGTTGGTCCTAGCCCGTGTCCTCCTCCTCAAGTGCTCGGTTACAACCTCTCCCTAGGCACGTCAACTGACGCCACTCCTCTTGGATTCGACCCCGTCTCTCACCACACACTTCTCTAGGTGTACAAGTGTATTACAAGTGAATCCTCACAATAAGCACAATATAACAAATGATTGTTCTCTCTAACAATGTGAGAACTCAATTAGGCTCAACTCAATGTCACACAATCCCACAACCCAATTATATAATGTATGCAAATATAATAAGCTCAATGGTTGTGTGTGTAAACAAAGAGTGAAATCAAATCTAACTCAAATAGCAAACTAGCAATAAGAATATGAAAATCAATAATAAAATTGCTAGAGAAAAGAGTTAGAAAACTTCTCTAAAACACAAAGAAGATGATGAAGAGGATTGAGAAAGAATCCCTCAATCTCAGTGAAGCTTACTCCTTTGTAAACAAAAACCAAACTTAAAACAACCTGTAAAACTCTTTTAAAACCCTTGTTTAAAAGCTTCTTGGATTAACTTGAAAGAGAGCAGCAATAGGGTATTTATACCCACTCTAAGTCTCAGTCAAAACCCCTAACAAAAAACAAAAACAACCCCAACAAACAGCTCAGGAAATAGCCGTTGGGAAAGCAACGGTCATATAGGCGATCGATCGGCGGAAATATCGGTCGACCGACGGAGAGCAAAAACACGAAGAAGCAGTTCTGGGCCATCGTCGGTCGACCGGTGCGGTCGACCGATGGAGCTCTCGGTCGACCGGACCGGTCGACCGACCATCGACCGGTGCGGTCGACCGAATACTGATACATAAAAAACAGGTTTTGAAAGGTGTATATCTGATTTTGAAACACTATTTAAAAATATCAAATAAATTCCAAAAAATGTAAAACTTTAGGGAATGATTGTAGACATGATAATAATCATGCTACAATGACTGGTTATCAAAAAGGACTTCCCAAATGAAAAATATCATCAATTTGCAAAATAGTCCAAAACACGAAAATGTAAACATATGAATTTTGATGTTTTGACATAAACCAACTTTTGAAACTTTGTGAAATGTTTCTATAGACTTAGTAAAACATGTATAAACTGATATTGAAGTCTATAAACTGATAATACAATATTTTCACAAAATTGCATATTCTATGCATTGTTTCCAAAAACACAATAGAAAATATGAAATATATAATTTCATATATATAACCATAAAAACTCAAAACACATGTATGTATATATATAACTATATATATGCATAGAAACCAAAACTTATGTATATATATATATAACTATATATATATACGAAGAAACCAATAAATGTGTGTGTATAGATATTGAGCTTAACGTACTTAACACACATAATATAAACCTATACTAAGTTACCCAAGCCGATCTTGATCTTCAATAAGCTTGACTTGGTACACTTTGCGGATGAAGATTGAACTTGATCTTTAACTTTGAATTGCAAGGCTTCACTCCACAATTCCGCCAACCTCCATTTGATATGATCGTTAAGGCTCGATTCCATCCATCCTCCAACTACGTTGTTTGTCTATAATAAATAAGAAAACACAAATACTAGACAAACAACATTAGTGGTAAATTGTTTGTTAAACATCATCAAAACAAGAAGGCCAACAGATCTAGCCGATATGAAACGGCTCCAACATACTCTACTATACTAAACAGACCAATATACCTCGGGGTAAGCTTTCCACATCTACCAAACCATTGAACTCCCTTCATTGGTGTCACTTTCAACAATACATAGTCTCTAACCTGGAACTCTAGCAGTCATCGTCTCTGATTTGCATAACTCTTCTGATGACTCTGTGCTACAAATATGTGCTCCCAAATCACTGCTACCTTCTCTGTAGTCTGTCTCACAAGTTTTGATCCAAGTAATAGGCTGTTCTCTGGCTCTGCCTAACAAATAGGCGATCTACAAGGCCTCCCGTATAATGCCTCATACGATGCCATGACAATAGTCGCTTGATAACTATTGTTATAAGCGAACTCAATCAGTGGAATGTGGTCCTCCTAACTGCTCTGGAAATCAATAACACAAGCCCATAACATGTCCTCCAATACTTGGTTAACTCTCTCTATTTGTCCATCTATCTACGGGTGGAAGACACTAGAATATGACAACTAGCTACCGAAAGAATTCTAAAAACTCCTTCAAAAGTACGAAGTGAAAACTGAGCCTCAATCTGATGCAATCGTCTCTAGAACTTCGTGCAATCTCACGATCTCCTGGATAAATATCCTCACTTAGGTCTCTGTTGAATAGGTTGTCTTTACTGGTATAAAATGTGCTGACTTCGTCAACCGATCAACTATCACCCAGACTGAATTGTTCTCGTCCTTCGACCTCGGCAATCCAACAATGAAGTCTATGGAAATATTTGCTCATTTTTACTCTTGAATGGGTAAAGGCTGTAGGGTTCCTGCTAGTCTCTGGTGTTCTGTCTTTACTTGTTGGTAGGTAAAGCACTTAGTCACATACTCGGCAATCTCCCTACGTATGTCGCTCCACCAAAAGTGTCTCTTCAGGTTCTTGTACATTTTATTGTGCCTGGATGCACTGTGTACCTGGGGCGATGTGCCTCATTAAATAAGTCTTTCTTCAACTATGGGTTACTTGGCATCACTAATCAGCCCTTCATTCGGAGACCTCCATCTATTCTAATGATCCAATCAACCTTTGACTCTTTGGAAATCACCTCCTTTCTGATTAGAATCAAAGAGTCCTCTAGCTGAGCTCTGACCACTCTATCACTTCAAGATGGCTGCACTGACAAAGCTCCCAAAAATACGCTGCTCCAACGATCTCTGGCTTAAAGTTAAACTGGCTAAGGGTGTGAAAATCTTGATACAACGAGCATTTCAAAGCTGCAAATCCGATGTCGATGCTTCCTACTCAACGCATCTGCTACTATGTTTACCTTCCCCGGATGTTACTGAATTGTGAACTCATAATCTTTAATAAATTTGACCCATCGTCGCTGTCTCTGATTTAGCTCTTTCTGAGAGAAGAGGTATTTCAAACTCTAATGATCCGTAAATAGCTCAAACTATACTCTATACAGATAGTGTCTCCATGTCTTCAGTGCGAATACCACTAATACTAGCTCTAAGTCATAAGTGGGATAATCTTGGTCATGAGTCCTCAACTGCCTCAAAATGTAGGCCACCACTCTCTGGGTCTGCATCAAAACACCTCTAAGACCTGACAACGACGCATCCATGTAGACAACAAAAGTTTTATCACTACTCGGAATGATCAACACCGGCGTTATAGTCAACTTAGCCTTCAAAGTCTCAAATGCCTCCTAGCACTCTATGCCCCAAACAAACTATACACCCTTCTTTGTAAGGCGTGTAAGTGGCGTCACAATCTTCAAAAAATCCTGAATGGACTTTCTATAATAGCCAGCCAAACCCAAGAAACTACGGATCTCTAAAACTATCTTCGGCGGATCCTAATCCAGTACTACCTCAACTTTAGTTGGATCAACTGCAATGTCCTATCTACTAATGATATGGCCTAAAAATCTAACCTTAGATAGCCAAAATTTGCACTTGCTGAACTTAGCATACAACTGATACTCTCGCAGTCTGCAATGCCAAACATAGATGCTGCTCGTGCTCTACCTCCGATCTTGAATAGATAAGGATGTTCTCGATAAAACCACCACAAACTGGTCCAAACATGGATGGAAAACCTGGTTCACAAAATCCATAAATACCGCGGGTGTATTGTTCAGCCCAAATGGCATGATAAGAAACTCAAAAGACCCATATCGAGTCAGAAAGGAGGTTTTTTTGGGAATATCCATTCCTTGCACTTGCAACTGAAAGTAACCAGAATGAAGATCAATCTTTGAGAAATGATGCACTCCCCACAGCTAGTCGAACAAGTCATAAATCCTCGATAGTGGATACTTGATCCAGGAAGTGAACTTGTTCAACTAACGATAATCTATATATAATCGCATGCTACCATCCTTCTTCTCCATGAAGAGGACCGGTGCTCCTATAAAAATGACTCCAGCAAATAAAACCCTAAGTTAACAACTCATCTATATGAGTCTATAGCTCACTCATTTCAGCAGGTGCCATATGATAAGGTGCTTAGGATATCAGTATTGTACCTGGCTGCAACTCGATGCAAGACTCAACCTCTCTCACTTGAGGTAATCTAGGTATATCCTAAAAGACATCCTGATACTCTAAGATAACTCCGGTCTCACTCAAATCTGCACCCCAATTCCGTATCATCACCTCCTCGACGTACGCAAGAAATAACTCTGCATTCTGGTTACCCTATGAGGTTTCTACTATCTATTCAAACTCATCGAATGGTCACAAACTGACTATCTTTGCAAAACAGTTTATACAAACATGGTAGGATGATAACCAATCCATACCAAGAATAACATCAAACATCAGACATTCGTAGGATGATCAAATCGAGCATAGACTCAGACTCGTCTAAACTGACAACACATCTCCTATAGATACTCTCTACGAGAGACGCCTCTCCTAAGGAGTAGAAACTGATAATGGAAAGCCTAAAGGCTGCAATATAAGCTGAAGTCTAATCATGACATCATGATAGATAAAAAAATGTGAAGTTTCTGAATCAACAAGATCCGAGCTGGATAGGAAATCACTAAGAAAGCTCCACTCGCACTATGATCACGCGATACGACTGCATAAACCCTACCGATGGCTGATAATTGCTACGTTGATGGCGGTGGAACATATGGGACTGTCTGTCCCTTAGGAATCCCTCGGAAGGTACAAAACTGGCCTACTAGCCTCTCAATCCTAGAGACGGCTGGAGGTGCCTCAAATCCTCTGCTGCTAGCCATAACCGTGGCCTTGAGACTACTGACTCTAACCTCTATCATGTTGGCCTCCTGCTAGTGTACTGTGAAAATCCTTTGATCTATGTCCAATATTGTTACAATTATAACATGTATGTCGAATTCCGCGCTATTGCGTGCTCTCGAATTATGTTGTAGGTTGTGCTCTCTTCTTATGCTATCTTTGTTGCTGGCGGTAAAAATCCTTACCCCGCTGCTGGAGCCTCTCTCAGATTCCACAAATATTGCTCTCTTTCCCTTGTCATTGTTATAATATTGGTCATTATTTCATAATTAATTGTAGGCATATCTCCCCGCTTTAATCAGACTAGATCTTCTACTTGTCAAAGAGGTAAACAAAATTCTCCCAAATAAGTGGTATTCGCTACTCCGGCGAAAATCTAAAGTCGAAGCCATCCTCCGATGCTATCCTCTATGCTAAATACATCGAACTCTGCTTTAGTACTGAGTCGACATTAAGAAATCTTTATATATTTCTTCCATTTATAGGTTGTACATGAATCCGGAGTGCCCTGAAACTATGGTGCTTTCAGTGTATGATGTCTTTCTTATTCTTACAGAGCCAAGCCTCCTGCTCCGTAGCTCTATCAACAGTTGGTTGTGGTGATGGTGAAATCAGTTATTGTCTCTTTAATAGGCATGACTGGTACAACTGGTGGTGGAACTCTAAAAAATATAATGTCGCTCGTTACTCGCTCCTTGGGTGTTGCTAGTATCTGCTTCTGCAATCGGTGTTACCAAGTCGATCAGATATTATGGAGCCTGTTGTGGTTCAGGATCTGCTTGCCCAGCTCTCCGGGTATGAATTTTATCTCAATCGCATCCTCGTCCCGACATTTATGATGTCAAGAGAAGAGCTTAATAGACATAGTAAATGAGGTCGCAAATATATATACATAACATAACGTATCATATAGTATTCACGCAAATACTTTTCAATCAAGTTAGGTAGTCATAAAAAAATTCGTAATTTTTGAGGTATACATATTACATCCTCACTCATTCTAGGATTTCCTAGCAGACTCTATACATAATCTCTAAGAAACTCTATCCAAGATCCACGAATCGACACAAGAATGATCATAAGAATGCTGGAACTAAAGCTCTGTTACCAACTATGATGCCCCTGGGTTCACACAAGGCTACAGTCCAAGGTGAATCTAAGGATGTCAAACCTGCCATGCACCCACATAGTGTATTAACATGTTTCATCGATCATAGTAATATCCTTTAGTGTGATCAAAAAGAAGTGTAGGTACAAAAGAGGCGGAATAAAGGAAATAAATACAATAGACATGATATAGAAAGACATCTCATATATGAAATCATGTCTCAAGTGAACAATCTGTAACACATCTGGAATAAATACGAACTAAAGTCAACTGGGAACAAAATTAAGGCTCTCCGAAACTCTAATGGTAAAATCATGTGACGACGACTATGTCAGAACTCTATCATCCAACGGTTCTCCGGAACTCTGAGCTGCCTGAAAAGAAATTTAAAATAAAAAGAACAACAATAAGAGCGTTAGAGCTATAGCAAGATCAACTTAATCCGCCCCCAGGCTAAGGGCTGCTAGATGAAATGGAGGTTCTACCTATTAAGCATAGACTACCTAGATCACTTTTTCTGTATCTAATAGAACCAATATTTAGACACCTACAAAACGAGATGTAGTACGTCGAGCGAGATAATCCAAATAAGAAAACTCTCATGTATATATGATATATCTCAAATTACAGATACCTAAATATTAACACCAAACTAGAGATAAACAACCTAAAGAAAATCAATAATTAGAAATCTGTAACACAAGACTGGTACGTCGAGCGAAATAATCCAAACAAGGAAAACCTCATGTATATATCATATGTCTCAAATTGTGAATCGCTAATCATTGATTCTAACTAAAGAAGTAAAGAAGGTAATAAATGAAAATAAAGACATCAATACATCGTATTTATAATATCTTCCACTATCACTAGAGAGATAGAACAAATACCAATATATAATTCCTGTATACTTTCTAGAGCAAAGTATCTCGGTCATATATCTCAGTGATGAGTCATATATACAACTAGCATTCACCAAAGACTTAGGCTATCAATTAGCTATCTCACTGCAACTCTTTGCAAAATTCTAATACTTCACATTATCATGTACAACAGACTACCCTGGAGGTATTCTAAATAGTGTACATTGCTCATTAGTCTCATTGCGATCTCAATGCGTAACATGAGTGTAGGACGGCTTACCATATAGGTATCCAAAAAGATAGCTCACAAGCCTAATCGCACCCTCATGTGGACGGACTGCAAGATAAATCTTCCAAACCCGACTCAATGGCCTGTACAAATGGAATATCGACGCACTATCCCACGTAGTACCGAACTGAGCTCATCAACGATATCCATATCTATATAAATTGTGTATATATAGCATATTAACACACTATCCCAAATAGTACTGAGCCATGCTCATCAACGATATACAATATGTGTATAAACAATCCCTAACTGAAATGTAATCAACTCAACGCTTGTCAAAATCCCCTTCGGGATACTCATGTGTGTGCAACAACACTATACGTGTGTACTCATGATGGTACCTGCAAATTAGTGCGGCTCGAACCCCGCAAATGCAACCAAAATAGCAAGAAAATCAACAAATTACATGTCAAAAATGACCCAGGTCGGTCGACTGCCCAAAAGGTGTCGGTCGACCAAACAGAGCATTATGCACAACATGCACGCATAGGACTTTACCGATCGACCGCCGCTAGAGCGCTAGTCGAACGGCCAGAGCAGAACCTGGTTCTCGGGTTTTCGAGTTTGTATAACTTGTAACTTTATTTAAAAATTTTATTTATATCATCATGATACATATAACAAGATTAAAAACATGAACATTAAATAACAGAAGATCATCTCAAAAAAAAATCAAACTCTTGATTTAATCTAATTAGGGTTAACATCCTAATGAATCAAAAGTTATCACTTAAACCCTAGTTATTGACATGATTATCATAAACATGTTTACAAAAACTCATAAAACATATATAAGTTGATTTAAATATGTTCATACCTCTTAAGTATCACAAATCTAGGGTTTAAACACCTATAATTACCATGATAACTCAAATAATTGTAACTCTAGGGTTTAAGCTTGATTAGAACATGATTAAAGCATGCTTAATAAGCTAAAAATGAAAATACAATCAACCCTAATGATCATGGTCATGATCATGTTACTAACATAAACAGTGAGAAATCCATATATTAACATTGGTTTAAGATTAATCATCAAAAATCTCATCTTTTTCACATCAGTTTAAGCCTAAACATGTAAAATATTGATTTAAACATCTTAAATCATTTACAAAGGGTACAGGTTCGGATGAAGATAACCATAATCTCGTATGCAAGCCTCTAAAATGAATAGCAAACAATCTAAAAGTACAAACAACCCATTCTCCCTTGCCACACGTCAATAATCTCGCCCTCATGTCGGTATTTTACTTCACAAAGCTCACAAAACTCAGAAGAAATTGATCTAGGGGTTTTGAGGAGAGAGGATGGTTGCTAAGGTTTAGATATATAATAAAAGAGAAGAATTTTCTTGAAAAAGATAGGTATTTATAGAGGCAAACCCGAAACAAACCCGTTTGATCCGAACTAGGAAACCTAGTCTTACTTGGAAAATAACCTTCGGTATTTTGACTGTAACTTTCTCATCCGACCTCAAAATGAGGTCATTTAAAATTTATTAGAAATTTGTTGAAGAGACCTACAATATTTGTCTTTTGAGTTTTCCCAGATTCGAACTAAATCAGTGTGTAAAACACGTACACTCTTAACTAGTTATTTTTTCAGATTTCAGGCTCGTGCATGAAGTGCATGATTTCACTCGTATATTCACATGTATACATTGAATTGATCTCAAATCAATTTATAGCATACTCAAACATTAATAAATATTATTTATCATAATATAACACATTTATTATTATTTATCATCATATTTTTAAATTCATGGGGTTTTACATCTCCCTATGCTTTACTACCGACGCCACTCCTCTTGGAATCAACCCCATCTCTCGCCACACACTCTTCTCAGTGTACTTGTGTATTACAATGTGTTCACTCAATAAAGTATAAGAAAAAATGATTTGTTCTCTAATGCAAGATGAGAACTAAGATAAGCCCGCACTGAAAGGTATAATCTCACAACCCCAATATGCTATGTATGAATTACTTAAGCTCAAATGGGTATGTGTAATCAATGAGCATAAATAAAATCAAACTCAAATTAATCTAGCAAATATAAATATGATAATTTAAGAATAAACAAGCTAGATAATTGAGTTTAGAAAATTTTTCCAAATTCACAAAGAGATGTAGATGAAGGGATAAGGTTTAATTCTTCAAACCGAAAAAGTAAGTCTCTTCTTTGTGAAAACTTTTTCACACAAAACAAACTTGAAAAAACTCTTAAACACCCTTTAAACACTTATATAACCTGTTTTAAAACTTTCTTAGATAGTTTAGAAGTTAGAAGCCAAGGGGTATATATAGGATCACAAAACAAACCCTAAAACCAAGAAGAAACCAAGAAAAAAGACAAAATCCCAAAAATCATGCATGCTGGAAAACTAGCCATTACAGTGCCATCAGTTGACTAATACTATCATCAGTCGACTGATGAGCTAATTGTTATAGGCTGCTCATCCGCTATCAGTCGACTGATAAACTCATCAATCGACTGATAACCTGCATCGGTCGACTGATGGTTCATCAGTCGACTGAGCAGAAACTTTTTGCTTTTCTAGCCACTTTCATCGATCGACTAATACTATTTATTAGTCGACTGATAACGTGCACAGGGCATATAATGAACAATAAATCTAAACTTTGAACCCCTTTAAATAATAGCAAATAAATTCTAAAAATTATAAAACTTTGGAAAATGTTTATGAACATAAAACTAAACATGTTACAAAAAGAATTTTTCAAATTGTATTTCCCATTTGTGAAGAGTTATTATTTTTCAAAATGGCCCAAAATACGAAAACTCAACAACACATGATTTTGACAAAATACTTTCAAACAAGTTTCAACTTTCTTTTTAATGGATTAATAGACTTTATAAAAGATATAAAATGATATAAATGAGTTTTTTAATCAGTAAACACATATTGTGCAAATAAACATAATTTCATTGATTTAAAATTTATAAAGCTTGATTTTGTTGAAATCATTTCAAGCACATACAAACATAAAACAAATATATGTGTGTATATATAGTTATATCCATTTGTTTCATATTTATGTGGCTAAACTTTAAAGGTAATAAAAACAATGTGTGTGTATTGAAATTTGAGCTCTAAGTATAAACATACAAAGTATAAACTTAAACTATAAATCTAATTACCCAAGCTATAGGTCTTCAATGTAGCTCATCTTGGTTGCGGATGAAGCTTGATCTTGTATTTTATTTTGAAATTCATCATTGCTTCATTCCGATATCAGCGAACCTCCTTTGAATGTCATCGTTAAGCTCAATTTCAACCAACCTCCAATGGAGAATCTTTGTGTAGAATACCTAACAAGAAAATATAAACACTCGACAAACTTTGTTAGGAATTGTTTGTTAATCATCAAAACTAGATTAGATAGTAGGCTCATAAACATGAGACCTAACAATAGCTTGATGAGGATTTTCAACCGGAGCATTGAATATGCTTTGACTATACGGACTAGCTTATCTGCTTGCACCCTTGCCTTGTTGAGGAATCAACTTGATCTTTTGACATCGGTTGCAGATTATGCCTGCACTGGATTATTCAAGTCAATGATTGATGAGGTTGAACTTCAATTTCAGAGTTGCAACAGTTTTGCTTTTTGTTGATATCGACAGCATTGGTGAGGTTGAATTCTATCATCTCTCAGTGAACAACATGAGGTTGAGGAGTCTGCTCGCAAAGAAATAGAGTAGATCAAGATGAAGGTCCAAGGGTTGAGTGATAGCCTTGTATTTATTGATGGCAATAGATCAAAGCTTCAGAGCGCCATTCAGGAGAGGGAAGCTAATATTAATGAAGCCAAAGCAGCCATTGCCGCAGCTCAAGCGCTGTTAGAGGCAGCTCAATGTCAAAAGGAGGAGCTTGAGCTTGAGTCAGCCGAGCTAGTTAAAGAGCGAGATTTCAAGGCTGCAGAGCTTAAGGCTGAGACGATAAGATTGGTGGTCATTAGGATCCAAGCTGCTCCAGTTGATCCTAGGGTTTTGAGGGAGAAGGCACAAAAAATGCTCACAATGTTAGGGATTCTAGGATAGCTGAGTGTATTGCACAGATACACACTTTTTATCCAAATTCCCCTTAAAATATTTGTAATAATTTAGCTCTTTTAGTAATAAAAAAACTTTTATCTCCTTTGATGTATGTACGATAGAGGTGTAATGTTAATGTATCGTAGCAACATTTAATACTAGGGAGAAAAAAATTATAGGATCAAACTAGTAGAGGTGTTGTGTTAACATATTAAGTTTGACCAAATTAGCACTGTTCAGAGGTGTAATGTTAACGTGACAGTATTATAGTATTTGACAGAGGTGTAATGTTAATCAATCAATTCAACAGAGTCCAAAGGACGACTGCCATTTGAAAGTGTAGTGCTAACTTAATAGTAGAAAATTAATCAAAGTATAATATTCACTAATCAATTTTTAATAAGAGCGAATTGACAGAGGTGTAATGTTAACCGATCAAATTCGATAGAATAGGTCGATAGAGGTGTAATGTTAACTGATCAACAAAATGGTCTGATAGAGGTGTAATGTTAACCAATCAGATCATTTAGATTGAAAGTTATTTAGAGGTGTAATATTAACATGATGGTGATAATGTATTTGGATTCAAATAGAGGTGTGGTGTTAACTTGATGACTCGCTAAGGATTTTGATTGGATTTTTGATCAAAAAAGATCAATATCTATGGTAAGAGGTGGAAACTTAAACGTGACCAGAACCTCCATAGGGAGATGATATTGGCCAAGATCAAGGGTAATATTTCTTGAAAAACTTTTATTGATATGTGTCATGAGCTTATTTCTATTTTGATCAACTAGACGATATGCTTCATTTGAGTAGAATGTCTCTACTATAAATGAGCCTTCCCATTTGTGTTAGAATTTCCCTTTAGACTTATGTGTCATGACCATGAGTCAATGAATGGTTAAGACCAAGTTATCTTCTTTGAAGGATAGTCCTCCAACTCTTCTATTGAAGATTCCTGAGATTCTCTTCTAAACATGAAATCTCAATTTATCTAACGCCTCGAGTTCTTGGAGATGCTTTTGATAATGTTTTTCAATTATCATCATATCAGCAAGAGTGATTCATAATGACGACAGTTGAATTTCCAAAGGGATCACGGCTCCACATCTATAGACAAAGGAGAAAGGCGTGGAGCCAGTAGGAGTGTGAACTATTGTTCGATAAGCCCATAAACACTCTCTAAGTTTGGCATCCCAATCTTATTTATTAGAAAAGACAAACTTCGTCAGAAGTTTGATGATGATTTTGTTGAAAGAATCGTCTAGGGACACCGAATTGATAAACCGCGTGATGTCTCGAGAATTTGATTACTTAAGATGTTTTGACTTCTCTAAGCAAAATAACTTAGGCCCATTTGGAGAAGTATTCTGTAATTGCAAGAACAAATTGATGGTTGTAGGTACTAAAAAATGCCAAGGAATAAAGCAAGGTTGAACCTTGCTACAAGCATGACGAGGCTCATCATGATGATGATCCTCATCTCAGCCAACGAAGCTCACCATTAAAAACAAAGCTCATCATTGAAGACGAGGCTCATCATTGGAGATGAGGTTTGAAGCTCGTCACTGGAGACAAAACTCCTCTAGGAAATTAAGCCCTTTTTAGGAGGTGAAGTTCAACCACAGACGAACATCGTCAAGCAGCGCCTCACCCCCTCAGAAGACAAACTCCATCATTGAAGACGAAGTTCACCCAGAAACAAAGTTCATCACTGAAGATGAAGTTCATCGAGAAACAAAGTTCGTCGTTAAAGATGAAGTTCGTTGTTGCCATTATTGATGAACCTCGTGCATAACCGTTATTGACGAACCTCGTTTGTCACCATTTTTAGAGGCTACATTTAAGGAGGGTTAATGACCAATAATTCACCCATTTAAGGAGAGTTAATAACTATTAACTCACCCATTTAAATAGGAGTTAATGACCACTAACTCCCTCATTTTAAGAGGAGTTAAAGCCTATTAACTAACTCCATAATGCTCCTAAGCTTATAAATAGGCATGATCAACATGGAAAAAATGAGGGAGATGGAGAGGCTATTTAAAAAGCCTATCTCTCCTCCACTCTCATGGATCTTCATAGATTATCGACTAACCATTTGGCCTTGGAGCGTTGAATCTCATAACAAGCATGATGAGGGTCATTACAATGACAGAACTCATCTTAAACAACAAAGCTTATCATTAGAAATAAGATTTGAAGCGTGTTAATAAAGATGAAGCTCGTCAGTGAAGACAAAGCTTGTCAGATGAAGTCAGTGAAGACAAAGCTCATCAGAAGAAGCTCGTTATACTGCAAAGCTTGCCTTGCCAAATGAACCTCGTTGCGTATTGAGGCTCGCCTGATCTGACGAACCTTGCTATGCAGTGAGCCTCGTCATCCGTAGGAGATCCAGCTATAACAGCTCCGAAGACCTAGTCAGCCATGTGGGCTAAACTTCAGAAGCATGTTACCCCCCATTAAGCGATGTGGGCTGAATTGTAGGAGGCAATTACGCCCTCTACCCACAATTTTAGCACATCGGTTACGTGCTGAAACTCTATAAATAGCCGCAAGTAGCTATGAAGAAAGGACTCTGGAAGATCATTGTTGATATCTAATTCAACATTTGTCTCATTACCGCTATCCTCATATTTAGGAAGGACAATCTCAATTGTATGGTTTTATGATATAAGAGAGAGTCGGTGAAGTAATTTTCCACTCCATTGAAAGGATACTTTTCAACTTCAAATCTTTATTGAACTCCATGTCCATCAATGTTTTTAAAGAATTAATGAAGTGCTGAGGGGACGAGCATGTCGTAACGGATCCAAGGTTGTCTGAGGAGAAGGTCGTAAGGAGTTTTGATGTCAATGACATCACTTCTGTCTTTTAATTACCGAGCTAACATTTATGTCGGTTCTTTCTAAGAGATCGACTACTGCTAGAGTTAAAGCTGAGTATGGTGACGGAAGTCTTTAAGAGCTTGTGAAGGGAAATTCCCAAAAAGCTCAAGAGCCTCTGTGGAATTATGTGAAAGTACCCTAGAGGGAGGTGAATAAGGTAATTGCTAATCTAATCCAATATTGATGCCAAATTAAAACTTATTAACTACTATATCCTAACAATATGATATACAATGAGATATATGTAAGTATATAGAAATAAACAAAGGGCGATATAAACATGAGACAAAAGACGATATGAAAGTATACAAGAGAAAGAATGCGTTAATGTCAAACTCAAACACAAACTAATGATCACGGAGTTCGGTCACCCTCGACCTACGTCTCCGCTCCTCACCCTTGAGGAAAATCTCCACTATCAACACAAAAAGCTATACAATTGGTTTTCTATGCTCACCGATAAATATTTACAACTCACACTATTATCAATACACAATACACTCCTCTATGTGTTGGCCTAGCCCATGTCACATTCCTCAAGTGCTCAGAATTATAGCCTCTACCTAGGATTTACAATCGACACCACTCCTCTTGGAATTGACCCCGTCTCTCACCAACCACTTATCCAAGTATCCTTGTGTATTACAATGTGTTCTCTGAACAATTAAGTGCAAATACAATGGTTTGTTCTCTAACAAAGATGAGAACAAAATGTAAGTTCACACTCAATGAATCACACCCACAACCAATATATACTATATGTGAAATACTTAAGCTCAAATGGTTGTGTGTGAAAAACAATAAGTGAAACCAAAATTAAAACTCAGTTAAATCTAGCAAAGATATATATGAAAATCAAAATAAGAACAAAGTAGATAAATGAGTTTAGAAAACTTCTCCAAAACAATAGAGGTTAAAATCCTCAAGAACGTTGTTGCAATTCTTCTCTTGTGAAAATCTCTTCACACAAACAAACTACAGTTAATTTTCCTTTGAAACCCTTAAACAAAAACTTGAAAATTTTGTTTTAAACTCACTTCTTGGTTACTAAACAAATGAGGGCTGAAAGATATTTATAGTAACTCAAAATAATAGCCCAAATCCCAAGAAAATCCTCAAAACCAACAAAAAACCTAAAATCACGGAGTCTGAAAAACTAGCCATTATAGTAGTTTTGATCGACCGATAGACAATAGTCGGTCGACCAACTAGATGACCATTGGCAGACTTGAAAATCTCGAGCTCATTCGGTCGACTGACATTGTTGTACCGTTTGACTGAACCTCAACCATTGGTCGACCGATCATTATGTATCGGTCGACTGATGAGCGACTGTCTGTAAGGTTTAAAAATTGACCTACTGGCCGGTCGACCGACGGGTATGACCCAGTCGATCGAAAACTGATATATTGCCATATATTGTATTTTCCAGAGAATCTGACTTTATAAATTTAATTTAAAATAACAAATGAACTCCAAAAATAGTAAAAATTTTGCGGAATGTTTTTAAACATAAAAACAAACATGTTGGAGAAGAAATTTTTGAAATCTCATTAACCATTTGTGAAAACTCGATTATTTTGTAAACTGTTAAACAATACAAAATCGTCAAAACTTGATCTTTGATGAAAACTTGATTTTTTATTAAATCATTCCAAACAAGTTTTGAAACACTTTTAAATAAATTAATAGACTTAAAAATATAAAATAGTGTAAACAAATCTCTAATCCATAAACACATTATTTTCCAAAACCAAGATGATAAATATGAAACGAGTATGTATGTATATACATATAACTATTTGTTTCATATTTATATGAATAAACTTGAAGGCTTTAAAACAAAAACGTGTATGTGTAAAAATGTTGAGCTTTGACTATTAACACATAAAGTACACAACTAAACTAGAAACAATATACCCAAGCTAAATGTCTTTATTTGAGCTCGATGTTGAATGATTCTCAGCTTGGTAGGGGATGAAGCATGATCTTAAATTTGACTTGAATTACGATGGCTTCACTCCAATTTCCTTTCATCCTTCAATAGATATGATCGTGTAGGCGCAAGTGTTGGCCTTCTTGTTTTGATGATGATTTACAAACAATTTACTACTAATATTGTTTGTCTAGTACTTGTATTTTCGTATTTATTATAGACAAATAACGAAGTAGGAGGATGGATGGAATAGAGCTTCAACGATCATATCCAAAGGAGGTTGGCGGAATGTCGGTGAAGCCTTGCAATTCAAAGTTAAAGATCAAGTTCAAGCTTCATCCACATGTGTACCAAGTTGAGCTACAATGAAGATCAAGATCAAGCTTGGGTAATTTAGTATAGGTTTATATTATGTGTGTTTAATACTCTAAGCTCAATATCATATACACACACAATATTGGATTTTCTCACAAAATGAGCTATTTTAAGAAAACTTTGTGATATTGTTTTATTGACCATGTTTACTTTATATTCATGTGTTATAATATTTATGAAGACATTTCATAAAGTTTCTATATGCGTTTAAACTCTTTTTGTCAAAAACATGTTCTTAACAAATTCATATTCATGCATGTTTTTACTAAATAATGAGTTTTCACAATTGAGAAATGAAAATTGAAAATATATTTTTGTAACATGTTTGTTTTCATATTTATAAACATTTTGTAAAGTTTCATCAAGTTTGGAATTGATTTGTAATGTTTAATGGAATTTACAAAATCATGTTTTTCGTTCGTGCATGTTCGTGCATATTTTACAAAACAGATGAGTTTTCATAAATGGGAAGTGATATTCAAGAAATTATTTCTTTGACATGTTTATCTATATGTTTAGAAACTTTTTTCAAAATTTTACTATTTTTGGAGTTGATTTACTGTGCCTAATTGATTTTACAAAATCGTGTATCACAGCAGATTTTCAGAAACTGTATTTTTGTGTTCAAACATTTATTTCTCTCAACTTTCTTTGACATGTTTATCTATATGTTTAGAAACTTTTTTCAAAATTTTACTATTTTTGGAGTTGATTTACTGTGCCTAATTGATTTTACAAAATCGTGTATCACAGCAGATTTTCAGAAACTGTATTTCTGTGTTCAAACATTTATTTCTCTCAACTGGGAAATGTTTTTTCATAAATTCTTTCTCTAACATGGTTTTATACATGTCTAGAACCCTCTCTCAAAATTTCATAATTTTTGGAGCTGTTTTACTATTTTTAACCGATTTTATAAAATCGGATATACCTGCTACAGTACCGCCGGTCGACCGATATTTCCGCCGGTCGACCGACGAACTCTCTGTGCGTTTTCTCCGTTTGGAACCTGGATCGCGGTCGACCGCGAGAATTTCCGGTCGACCGCTGCTCTGTCATACTTTTCCAACGGCTATTTTTGTTACCGTTGGCTGGGCTTTTTTGTCATTCGTTTTGGGTTTTGGCTGAGGTCTTTGGGAGGCTATAAAAACTCCTTTGATCTCAGATTTCAATTGGCCAAGAGAATGTTTTTCAAATAGTTTAACAAGGGTTTAAACTTGTTTAGTATTTGTTTAAGTTTATTTTAAGAAGCTTTTAAGCATTTGAGTGTTTCGGTTTTGTGAATCAATTCTACAAGAGCTTGAGGAGATCATCCTTTGGTGTTTGGGCATTCAACTCATCTGTTTTAAGAAGCTTTTAAGCATTTGAGTGTTTCGGTTTTGTGAATCAATTCCACAAGAGCTTGAGGAGATTATCTATTGAAGTTTGAGCTTCCAACTATCCTCCCTCCATCTCTTGTTATCAATTGAGAAGTTTTCTAAACTCAATCTCTAGCTTTACATTTATATACTTGTTTGATTATCATTGTTCTTAAGCTAGATTTTATATTTGAGTTTAGTTGATTTGATTTGATTTCATTGTTACACACACCCAATTGAGCTTAAAGTATTTGCATACATAGTATATTAGGGTTGTGAGAGATTGTAACATTGAGTTGTGCTTAATTGAGTTCTACCCTTGTATGAGAGAACAAATTATTTATTGTTACATTGTGAGTCTTGTAAGGTTTTCGGTGAGCTAGAAAACCGAGTGTGTTGTGAAGTTTTCGGTGAACTAGAAAACTGATTGTGAGGAGTGACGTTGATCGGTGAGCGTTGAAAACCGACATTGTGAGGTGTAAACGTTATTCGGGTGAGCGTAGAAAACCCGGTTGTGATAGTGGATTTCTCCCCGGGAGTGGGGAGCGGAGACGTAGGACGGAAGGTCCGAACTCCGTGATCATATTGCTTGTTTGAGTTTGTCTTTGGCGTAGTTGATTTTGCATTTATCTTATATCGCCAATTGTGCATTACTCATCCTTTTTATGATCCACTATCTAGTTTATATTGTTTACCCTTATGTTAGTTTATATATCCTTGCATATATATATTCATCATATAGGATATATCTCATTGTTCATATTGCTTATCCTAGATCATATATCTTATTGTATTTCATACTTACTAGGATAACTTATTAATTAGTTTTAATTGGTATTTAATCGGATTAGATTAGCATAAGACCCTAATCACCCCCCCCCTCTAGGGTCTAACACCATCCAGAGGTAAGGTCTTTACTGTTGCCAACACCGTAAATAACCGGATCACGAATTTAGGTCGGGAGATGCTAGCAACCGGTCACCGATGTTATGGATGGATGCATTCATCAGATAAGCTTTGGTGGGCTCGCTTGAGAAATTATGTCTTGGACCAGTTCGAATAGGAGTTGAAGGCTAATGGTTTGTACACCGCTATCCGCGCCACTACTTATGGACTGACAATCAGCGTCCCTCAGTTCCTAGCGTTGTTGGACCTTTACAACCCCGACGCCAACACATTTTTGACCAAGTATGGTGAGTTGGGATTGGCGCTACATGATATGCATAAGGTCTCCGGTCTCCTGATGGGTAATATTATTTATTAAGAGTACTTCCCTTCTAACCGGGAGCTGCAACAGTTAAAGTCACGGATGCCTAACCGCTACAATACTTTCTGGGATCTCACCTGCTACTACTATATAGCTCTGACATGTGTCGATCCGTTATCAAAGAAGCTACGACCGCAGATAAGTCTGAAGAGGTTTGCTAACTATTTATTCAGGAACATAGACAGCAGCTTGAGCGAGGCAATATATGAGTTGATGTCGTTGACTCCCTCAGAAGTTAACAAGTTAATTAGAAAGTGCAACACCCAGTCTTACACCACAGCTGACGTTGAGGATGATTTTGCTACTAGAACCAAGTTCCAAACATTTTTGTGGAAATCGGGGAAGCCGATCCGGCCTATGACATTGCTTGCCGGCTGCCTCGCCATTTGGTTAAAAAAGTGTGTGGTACCGTATCAGTCTACCAATGCGCTACCTCTGGAAGTTCTTTATCCTGCAGTTCTACTCGCTCATCGTAAAAATTTATCTCTTCTTTCGGTGATGACTATGGATATTCATAGAGGGCTTTGTCATATTATGAGTGCGTTCACTCAAGGGGAGGGTAAGCCATCAGCTCAGATCCCTCTCACAAAGGTGGAGCTCCCCTATACTTATTTGATGGCTTGGTTCGTGCTCCACCGTTCAGATATGATGTCAGCCCCAACTTTTGTGGACCCATCCGTTCCTTTTCTCTGATTAATAGAAAACTGTAAATGGAAAGGACGAGGGTTCGTGGAGATTAAGAGGCAGCTTCAGAACCAAAAGTGTTGGGTCTTCCCTACTTGTTTCCCGCTGTTTTTGATTCAGTATGGCGACTCGCTGGTCGATATGGAGAATCCAGGTATGAGTCAGACTTCCCTTGATTCTGGTTGCTTCGATTAGTTGATTAATATCTGGTCGGGCTACGTGATCTTCTGGGTGCAGAACCACTTCTATATAGAGCCATACTTACCATGTCGGTTTGCCCACCAGTTTGGGTACGATCAAATTTATATTAGGAACCTAAATTGATAGCTCCAAACTCATGGTGGTTTGATAGATGGGGCTCGGGCATGGCTATGGAGTATAACCGGCTGCACTGGTACCAGGTTCAGCCTCTTCGGTATTAAGCGTAGATTAGAGTTGACTTTCCTAAAATGTTGGTGGCTCTTGGCGGCAAACGAGTCCGTGCCCGTGCCCATACGACTGATAACAGAGTTAGCGGCCGAAGAAGCAGCTCGGATTGCTACTCGGGTGGTATATGATGCTAAGTACTAGAAGAGAATGGGGAAAGAACGTGCAGGTCCTTTTGGTCAGGAGAAGCAGAAAGAGGCTATTTTTTCTTCTGGTAAAGAAGTCCCAGAAACCGATATTGCGGGTGGTCGAAAGACCAGAATCGGTGGTGACAAAGAGGAGCTAAGATCAGGTCTATCGGATCCTCTCTATTTAGAATTATTTGAGTTAGTGATAGCTGATCGAGCTTACCGATCCAAGTTGCCTAAACCGTAGCCAGCTCCGAGGAAGGCGAAGATGAAGGTTTTATTTACTTATCCTAACAAGATGTGGGTTGAACTTCCAGGTGCAGCTTCCGGATAGGAGGGAGAAGGAGAAGGGCCTCGCCTTATGTGTCGGACGAGATCTCAGCCTACAACTCAAGTCGCTTCGGGGCTAGAGTTACATTCTAAATTTGTTCATGAACGGGTCATCGATTCGAAGGAGGCTCGCCCCACTAAGCATAAGAAGCTAGAATGTTGGTTTAGCCAAAATATCAAAATTCACATGTTTACATTTTCGTGTTTTGGACTATCTTGCAAAATGATGATATTTTTCATTTGGGAAGTCCTTTTTCGAAACTAGTCAT
>NC_033795.1:65853059-65896986 GCF_001876935.1 Asparagus officinalis
CAGATAAATAATTTTTCAGAACCTGAAATATCAGTTTCCGGTCGACCGTACCGGTCGACCGATCATTGGTTCATTTCTCACCATGCGACAGAGAGTCTGGCGGGCGATCGGTCGACCGGTCCGGTCGACCGAAAAACTCCATCGGTCGACCGCACCGGTCGACCGACGATGGTCCAGAACGTTTTTCTGTGCTTTTTCGCTCCATCGGTCGACCGACGAGATTTTCGGTCGACCGACAAAAGAGCCGTTGGCTCCTAACGGCTATTTCTGAGCTGATCTGTCTGGGGCTTTTCTGTCTTTCTCTTGGGGGTTTTTGGCTGAGTTTTGAGAGGGTATAAATACCCATTGCTGATCTCTTTTCAAACTATCTAAGAAGTTTTTAAACAAGTTTTAAACAAGGGTTTAAGTGTGTTTAAGGGTTTGTTTTTGTTTGTGAAGAAGTTTTCACAAGTGGAGGAGATCATCTTCTTGTTTGGGCTCCAATCTCCATCTCTCCATCTTGTCTTCCATTGAGAAGTTTTCTAAACTCTACTCTAGCTTTCATTTGTTATTTGTCAATTATCATTTCTATTAAAGCTAGTTTTATATTGAGTTTAGATTTGGTTTTGATTTCACTCATTGTTACACACACCCACTTTGAGCTTATTGTATTTGCATTCATAATATATTAGGGTTGTGAGAGTTGTAACATTGAGTGTGGGCTTTTATTGTGTTCTCATCCATATTAGAGAACAATTTATATTTGTTACATTGTGAGATTGTTAGGTTTTCGGTGAGCTAGAAACCGAGTGTGTTGTGAAGTTTTCGGTGAACTAGAAAACCGAGTGTGAGGAGTGAACGTTGTTCGGTGAGCGTTGAAAACCGACACTGTGAGGTGTAAACGTTATTCGGGTGAGCGTAGAAAACCCGGTTGTGATAGTGGATTTCTCCCCGGGAGTGGGGAGCGGAGACGTAGGACGGAAGGTCCGAACTCCGTGATCATATCTTGTGTTTGAGTGTGCTTTGGCGTTTATTTATACTTGTGTTTATAATTCTTGTCGCCATTGTCATTAGCTCTTTATTTATATGATCCACTATCTAGTTCATATTGTTTACCCCTTGTGTTTGTTTATATATCCTTGCATATATATTTCATCATATAGGATATATCACTTTGTGTATATTGCTTATTCTTGCTTATAACTATTGTATATCTATCTTGCAAGAATATAACTTGTTAATTAGTTTTTAATTGGCATTTAATCGGATTAGATTAGCATAAGACCCTAATCACCCCCCCTCTAGGGTCTAACAATTGGTATCAGAGCTTGGTGCTCTTTGATTTAAGGTCTAATCGCCTTGAGTTAAAGATCCAAGTTATCTTTTTGTGCTAATCTTGTTTTGATTGCATTTGTATCTTGCTTGCATATTTTTACAAATTATGGATATGAATGATGCATCTTGTTTAGGCTATGATTCTAGTATTGCTCCTAAATTCAATGCTTTCCCTTATGCTCAATGGTGTTTTAGATTCAAAATATTTGTTCAATCTAAAAATATCGATTTATGGGAAATCATTGATTGTGCTTATATTGTGCCCACGTTGGAGAAATCCAAGTGGAGCAAACATGATAAAAAGATGTTTATTATGAACAAGCTTATGTTAGAATTTTTATTAAATGCATTTGATTCATTTATGTCTAACAAGCTTGATTCTTTTGATAGTGCTTACACCTTATGGAAATTTATTGAAGCACATCAAGGGGACTTGGAGGCGATCCAACAAGCTTTGGCGGATCCGGCTTCAAGTTCATGTGGAGCGTCATGCACACGTGCACTAGGCGATAGCCCTAGTGAGGTTTGCGAGTTCGAAACAACTAATGATTTATCTAGTGATGAACTTGCGTGTGCTAGTGAAAAATTATTGCATGCCTTTAACAAATTGCAAAATGATTTCATTAATTTACAAAGCAAGCATGTAGAACTTATATCCGATCATGAGAAGCTAGCTTCCAATTTTGATATCATTTCCAAAGAAAATGTTGCTCTTAAAGAAAGTAATGATATGTTAAAATTGGAAAATGAGAAATTATCATCATCCATTTCTAGCTTATCTCATGCTAAGATTGATGTCATGTTAGAAGTAGAGAACATAAAGAATGATACAGCTTCTTTTATAAATGACTATTTATGTTCTACTTCTAAAAATGCATATGTGCCTAAAAATAAAGATTTTCTAGCTTATCTCATGCTAAGATTGATGTCATGTTAGAAGTAGAGAACATAAAGAATGATACAGCTTCTTTTATAAATGACTATTTATGTTCTACTTCTAAAAATGCATATGTGCCTAAAAATAAAGATTTGACTTGAATCTTATGAAAAAATGCATTTCATCTTTAGATTCAACTTTAAAAATATGCTTTGATAATCATAAGAAGCTTATGGACATGTGTGCCAAGACTAAATCAAAATCATCTACTCATTATGCACACATGTATAGCAAAACTTATAAGTGTTCTATTTGCGGCCGTCAAGGTCATTTAGCTAAGTTTTGTTATGATGCACACAAACTTAAGAATTCTAATGCTCCTTGTGCATCTCATGTAGCTTCTTCATCTTGTACACTTACACATTCACATGCTCATTTTCACAAAGTTCATCATAAGCATGCTAATGTGTTCAAGGGCCAAATATTGCTTTGATTTGAAAAGAAAATCTCATTTGACAAATGCTTCCAATAGACCACATGTTTTTAAATGTGATGTTTGTGGTAGGTTTGGACATCTTGCTAAATTTTGTTTTGATATACAAAAAGCTTCTAAATTGCAATATGTTCCAAATAGACCATTGTTTAAGAATGTTTCTCATTTGCAAAATAATTTTAAAAGAAAATCTTTATTTGCAAATGATTCCCGTGCACGAGCAAATGGTCCACAAAAACAAATGGATCTCTTTCATTGCACGTATTGCAATCGGAAGGATCATTTGAGCGATTATTGTTTTGACCGTGTTAGTGCACCACATATGCCCAAGAGGGTTCATAACCCTAGGGCTTTGAGCTTAAATGATAGGGGTCATGTCCCTAATCTTTTGGTACCAATAGTTCTTGGGTACCAAAATAAATTTAAACTTTAAACCAAGAATTTTAGTGTTCTTACTTTTTCCTTTCTTGGTTTTGAAAATTATGCTTTAAAATCTTTTGGTTATGAAAATAATTTTTCTTGTATCAAATCTTTTGTTTTCATGATTATTATTTTTGTGTTGATAAGAGGACTATGTTTATATAACCCTCCGGATTTATTGGGTGTTTATTCCCAAATTATTGTTTACCGGGTGCTAAAAATGTTTATATTGTATGGGTTGTAACAAGCTTAAGAGCTTGATATATTGTTGCCTCTTTTAAAATTCTTTTGTTAGAGATTTTGTTTTGATCGGTTGCTTTGAATTCATTATACTTCACTTATATGATGATATTTATGTGTTTGTCCTATTGGATCATCTATTCGTGCTTTATAATGTATTCTATGAGTGGTTTGATCAAGTTATACAAAGAAAGTTTTCTTCTTTGATCAAACATTACTTTTGGACTCAAATCTTGGTTTATGATTTTATTTGAGTGATTTGTTTTTAGTCGAAAACTCTTTTTGCATGATTCTCATGTTTCTCTTCTTTTGATTTCATAAATCTACCTTTACAAATGTTTTTATGTTCTTAGATATGAGATACTATCTTTCACTTTGATATATTTATATATGTTCTCATTATCTTTTGTATGTGAGTTGTGTTTAGCATTTATGCTTACTCACATATGTATGCCATGATCTTTATTTCATATATTTTATATGGTATTTTGATAGGGGGATCAATCCCTATGTATTTCTTGTTTTATACTCACCCATGCTTATAGGAAGGGGGAGCTTTCGCTCTCTTATTCTTTTTGTCCCCTTTTTGATGTTGTCAAAGGGGGAGAAATATTGTGAGTATATGTATATTCTTTCTTGTTTATATGCATGTGAATTATAATTTACATATTCATTTCCTTTCATTCATATATCCTTTTTGTAAATTGTTTGTCATCATCAAAAAGGGGGAGATTGTTGGCCTTCTTGTTTTGATGATGTTTAACAAACAATTTACCACTAATGTTGTTTGTCTAGTATTTGTGTTTTCCTATGTATTATAGACAAACAACGAAGTAGGAGGATGGATGGAATAGAGCTTCAACGATCATATCCAAAGGAGGTTGGCGGAATGTCGGTGAAGCCTTACAATTCAAAGTTAAAGATCAAGTTCAAGCTTCATCCGCATGTGTACCAAGTTGAGCTACAATGAAGATCAAGATCAAGCTTGGGTAATTTAGTATTGGTTTATATTATGTGTGTTTAATACTCTAAGCTCAATATCATATACACACACAATATTGGATTTTCCCACAAAATGAGCTATTTTGAGAAAACTTTGTGATATTGTTTTATTGACCATGTTTACTTTATATTCATGTGTTATAATGTTTATGAAGACATTTCATAAAGTTTCTATATGCGTTTAAACTCTTTTTGTCAAAAACATGTTCTTAACAAATTCATATTCATGCATGTTTTTACAAAATAATGAGTTTTCACAATTGAGAAATGAAAATTGAAAATATATTTTTGTAATATGTTTGTTTTCATGTTTATAAACATTTTGCAAAGTTTCATCAAGTTTGGAATTGATTTGTAATGTTTAATGGAATTTACAAAATCATGTTTTTCGTTCGTGCATGTTCGTGCATGATTTACAAAACAGATGAGTTTTCATAAATGGGAAGTGATATTCAAGAAATTCTTTCTTTAACATATTTATCTATATGTTTAGAAACTTCTTTCAAAATTTTACTATTTTTGGAGTTGATTTACTGAGCCTAATTGATTTTACAAAATCGTGTATCACAGCAGATTTTCAGAAACTATATTTCTGTGTTCAAACATTTATTTATCTCAACTGGGAAATGATTTTTCATAAATTCTTTCTCTAACATGTTTTTATACATGTCTAGAACCTTCCCTCAAAAGTTTATAATTTTTGGAGATGTTTTACTATTTTTAACCGATTTTATAAAATCGGATATACCTGCTACAATACCGCCGGTCGACCGATATTTCCTCCGGTCGACCGACGAACTCTCTGTGCATTTTCTCCGTTTGGAACCTGGATCGCGGTCGACCGCGAGAATTTCCGGTCGACCGCTGCTCTGTCATACTTTTCCAACGGCTATTTTTGTTACCGTTGGCTGGGCTTTTTTGTCATTCGTTTTGGGTTTTGGCTGAGGTCTTTGGGAGGCTCTCCTTTGATCTCAGATTTCAATAATTTAAGAGAATGTTTTAAAATAGTTTAACAAGGGTTTAAACTTGTTTAGTGTTTGTTTAAGTTTATTTTAGAAGCTTTAAGCATTTGAGTGTTTCGGTTTTGTGAATTCAATTCACAAGAGCTTGAGGAGATTATCTATTGAAGTTTTGACTTGTCCAACTATCTCCCTCCATCTCTTGTTATCAAATTGAGAAGTTTTCTAAACTCAATCTCTAGCTTTACATTATATACTTGTTTGATTATCCTTCTTCTTAACTAGATTTTAATATTGAGTTTAGTTGATTTGATTTATACTCATTTGTTACACACACCCAATTGAGCTAAAGTATTTGCATACATAGTATATTAGGGTTGTGAGAGATTGTACATTGAGTTGTGCTTAATGAGTTCTCCCCTTGTATGAGAGAACAAATTATTTATTGTTACATTGTGAGTCTTTGCTAAGCGGTTTCGCGGAGCTAGGAAACCCGATGGTGCACTTGTGGGGATCGCTCGCGCTCAAATGACGTCTCTTTCATCCTTTAGCTCTTACTCTCATCTCTGTACCGCGGTGGAGCGTACTGTGACCGGGTGAATGTCGCGTGTAATAACTTCCGATCCCAGTGCTAACATCTTTGTGATCGACGTTGACCCGGTGCGGAATGGCTTGCTTTGACTTGTGTTGTGAAGTTTTTGGTGAACTAGAAAACCGATTGTGAGGAGTGACGTTGTTCGGTGAGCGTTGAAAACCGATACTGTGAGGTGTAAACGTTATTCGGGTGAACGTAGAAAACCCGGTTGTGATAGTGAATTTCTCCCCGGGAGTGGGGAGCGAAGACGTAGGACAGAAGGTCCGAACTCCGTGATCATATTGCTTGTTTGAGTTTGTCTTTGGCGTAATTGATTTTGCATTTATCTTATATCGCCAATTGTGCATTACTCATCCTTTTTATGATCCACTATCTAGTTCTCTTTGATAGGATATATCATCTTGTGTTAGTTTATATATCCTTGCATATATATATATTTCATCATATAGGATATATCTCATTGTTTACATTGCTTATCCTAGCTCATAATTCTTGTGGTATTTCATACTTGCTAGGATTACTTGTTAATTAATTTTAATTGGCATTTAATCGGATTAGATTAGCATAAGACCCTAATCACCCCCCCTCTAGGGTCTAACAATTGGTATCAGAGCTTGGTGCTCTTTGATTTAAGGTCTAATCGCCTTGAGTTAAAGATCCAAGTTATCTTTTTGTGCTAATCTAAATTTGAGCTTTATTTGTATCTTGCTTGCCTTTTATATTATGGATATGCATGGTTTAGGTTATGCCATCAATATTGCTCCTAGATTAGATAATTTTCCCTATGCCCAATGGTGTGTTAGATTTAAACTATTTGTTAAATCTAAACACTTTGATTTATGGGAAATTATAGATGATGCTTATATTGTGCCTACTTTGGAGAAATCCAAGTGGAATAAGAATGATCATCGTATGTTTACAATGAATAATATTTTGTTAGAATATTTGCTAAATGCTTTTAATTCATCTATGTCTAACAAGTTTGTTCGTTTTGATAGTGCTTACAAACATTGGAAATTTATAGAAGCACATCAAGGAGACTTGGAGGCGATCCGACAAGCTTTGGAGGATCCCGATTCAAGTTCTAAAGGAGCATCATGCACACGGCCACTAGGCGATAGCCCTAGTGAGGTTTACGAGTTCAAAACCATTAATGATTTACCTAATGATGAACTTGCTTGTGCTAGTGAAAAATTGTTGCATGCCTTTAACAAATTGCATAAAGATTTTGTTGATTTACAATGCAAGCATGATAATTTAAAATTCGATCATGCATCTAAGTTTGAAACTATTTCTAATGAAAATGTGATCCTTAAAGAAAACAATGAAAAATTAAAATTGGATCATGTTTCTTTAACTTCAAACGTTGCTAGTTTAACTCATGAAAGAGATAATGCCATGTTAGAAGTAAAGAACATACAAAATAATACTGCTTCTTTTATAAATGACTATTTATGTTCTACTTCTAAAAATGCATATGTGCCTAAAAATGAAGATTTGAATCTTATGAAAAATAGTATTTCATCTTTAGATTCAACTTTGAAAACATGCATTAATAATCATAAGAAGCTTATGGATATGTGGTGTGCTAAATCAAAATCATCCACTCATTATGCACACATGTATAGCAAAATTATAAGTGTTCTATTTGCGGCCGTCAATGTCATTTAGCTAAGTTTTGTTATGATGCACACAAACTTAAGAATTCTAATGCTCCTTGTGCATCTCATGTAGCTTCTTCATCTTGTACACTTACACATTCACATGCTCATTTTCACAAAGTTCATCATAAGCATGCTAATGTGTTCAAGTGTGATCATTGTGGTCGTTTTGGTCATTTGGCCAAATATTGCTTTCATTTGAAAAGAAAATCTCATTTGACAAATGCTTCCAATAGACCACATGTTTTTAAATGTGATGTTTGTGGTAGGTTTGGACAATTGCTAAATTTTGTTTTGATATATAAAAAGCTTCTAAATTGCAATATGTTCCAAATAGACCATTGTTTAAGAATGTTTCTCATTTGCAAAATAATTTTAAAAGAAAATCTTTATTTGCAAATGATTCCCGTGCACGAGCAAATGGTCCACAAAAACAAATGGATCTCTTTCATTGCACGTATTGCAATCGGAAGGGTCATTTGAGCGATTATTGTTTTGACCGTGTTAGTGCACCACATATGCCCAAGAGGGTTCTTAACCCTAGGGCTTTGAGCTTAAATGATAGGGGTCATGTCCCTAATCTTTTGGTACCAAGAGTTCTTGGGTACCAAAACAAATTTAAACTTTAAACCAAGAATTTTAGTGTTCTTACTTTTTCCTTTCTTGGTTTTGAAAATTATGCTTTAAAATCTTTTGGTTATGAAAATAATGTTTTGATGAGAGGACTATGTTTATATAACCCTCCGGATTTATTGGTTGTTTATTCCCAAATCTTGTTTACAGGGTGCTAAAAATGTTTATATGGGTTGTTACTAGCTCAAGAGCTAGATATGGTTGCCTCTCTTGAAATTCTTTTGTCAAAGATTTTGTTTTGAATTGTTGCTTTGAATTCATTATATTTCACTTATATGATGATATTTACGTGTTTGTGCTTATGGATCATCTATTTGTGTCTTATAATGTATTCTATGAGTGGTTTGATCAAGTTATACAAAGAAAGTTTTCTTCTTTGATCAAACATTGTTTTTGGACTCAAATCTTGATTTTTGAATATAAACTTTGATTTATGATTTCATTTGGTTGATTTGTTTTCATTCGAAAACTCTTTTTGCATGATTCTCATGTTTCTCTTCTTTTGATTTCATAAATCTATCTTTACAAATGTTTTTATGTTCTTAGATATGAGACACTATCTTTCACTTTGATATATTTATATATGTTCTCATTATCTTTTGTATGTGAGTTGTGTTTAGCATTTATGCTTACTCACATATGTATGCCATGATCTTCATTTCATAACATTCATGAGGCATTTTGATAGGGGGAGCAATCCCTATATCCTTCTATGTGTTACACTCACCTATGCTTATTGATAGGGGGAGCTTTCGCTCTCTTCATTATTTTTTGTCCCCTTTTTGATGCAAAGGGGAAGAAAATATTGTAGTAATGATATATTCTTTCTGTGTTATAATGCATGTGAATTATAATTTATTCATTTCCTTTCATGCATATCTTTTTTTTGTAAATTGTTTGTCATCATCAAAAAGGGGGAGATTGTTGGCCTTCTTGTTTTGATGATGATTTACAAACAATTTACTACTAATGTTGTTTGTCTAGTGTTTGTATTTTCGTATTTATTATAGACAAACAACGAAGTAGGAGGATGGATGGAATAGAGCTTCAACGATCATATCCAAAGGAGGTTGGCGGAATGTCGGTGAAGCCTTGCAATTCAAAGTTAAAGATTAAGTTCAAGCTTCATCCGCATGTGTACCAAGTTGAGCTACAATGAAGATCAAGATCAAGCTTGGGTAATTTAGTATAGGTTTATATTATGTGTGTTTAATACTCTAAGCTCAATATCATATACACACACAATATTGGATTTTCTCACAAAATGAGCTATTTTGAGAAAACTTTGTGATATTGTTTTATTGACCATGTTTACTTTATATTCATGTGTTATAATGTTTATGAAGACATTTCATAAAGTTTCAATATGCGTTTAAACTCTTTTTGTCAAAAACATGTTCTTAACAAATTCATATTCATGCATGTTTTTACAAAATAATGAGTTTTCACAATTGAGAAATGAAAATTAAAAATATATTTTTGTAACATGTTTGTTTTCATGTTTATAAATATTTTGCAAAGTTTCATCAAGTTTGGAATTGATTTGTAATGTTTAATGGAATTTACAAAATCATGTGTTTCATTCGTGCATGTTTGTGCATATTTTACAAAACAGATGAGTTTTCATAAATGGGAAGCGATATTCAAGAAATTATTTCTTTGACATGAAACTTCTTTCAAAATTTTACTATTTTTGGAGTTGATTTACTGTGCCTAATTGATTTTACAAAATCGTGTATCACAGCAGATTTTCAGAAACTGTATTTCTGTGTTCAAACATTTATTTCTCTCAACTGGGAAATGGTTTTTCATAAATTCTTTCTCTAACATGTTTTTATACATGTCTGGAACCTTTCCTCAAAATTTCATAATTTTTGGAGCTGTTTTACTATTTTTAACCGATTTTATAAAATCGGATATACCTGCTACAGTACCGCCGGTCGACCGATATTTCCTCCGGTCGACCGATTGGAACCTGGATCGCAGTCGACCGCGAGAATTTTCGATCGACCGCCGCTCTGTCATACTTTTCCAACGGCTATTTTTGTTACCGTTGGCTGGGCTTTTTTGTCATTCGTTTTGGGTTTTGGCTGAGGTCTTTGGGAGGCTATAAAAACTCCTTTGATCTCAGATTTCAATTGGCCAAGAGAATGTTTTTCAAATAGTTTAACAAGGGTTTAAATTTGCTTAGTGTTTGTTTAAGTTTGTTTTAAGAAGCTTTTAAGCATTTGAGTGTTTCGGTTTTGTGAATCAATTCCACAAGAGCTTGAGGAGATTATCTATTGAAGTTTGAGCTTCCAACTATCCTCCCTCCATCTCTTGTTATCAATTGAGAATTGTTGTAGAGTTTTCGGTTAGCTAGAAAACCGAGTGTGTAGAAGAAGTTCCGGCTTCCAAACCGGATTGTGTTAGTGGATTTCTCCCCGGGAGTGGGGAGCGGAGACGTAGGACGGAAGGTCCGAACTCCGTGATCATATTGCTTGTTTGAGTTTGTCTTTGGCGTAGTTGATTTTGCATTTATCTTATATCGCCAATTGTGCATTACTCATCCTTTTTATGATCCACTATCTAGTTTATATTGTTTACCCTTGTGTTAGTTTATATATCCTTGCATATATCTCATAGTATATCTCTTTGCTACGATATTTACCTTTGTTCATATTGCTTATTCTTGCTTGTAACATATTGTATATCTATCTTGTAAGAATATATTTTGCTATATATCTCTTTGCTAGGATATATCATATTGTATATTGCTTATCCTAGCTCATATATATTATTGCATTTCATACTTGCTAGGATGACTTGTTAATTAGTTTTAATTGGCATTTAATTGGATTAGATTAGCATAAGACCCTAATCACCCCCCCCCTCTAGGGTCTAACAGCAAGTCCAACCATCCTCCGATAGAGGATCTTTGTGTAGAATACCTAACAAGCAAATACAAACACTCGACAAACGATGTTAGGAATTATTTGTTAATCATCAAAACTAGATTAGATAGTAGGCTCATAAATATGAGACCTAACATTATGCTCAAGGCAGAGCCTGTGTCAATGTGGGTCCTTTCGACCTTTGCTGACCCTACATACCCAGTATAGTAGAGGGGTCAGTTGTGATGGTGACCTTTGATGAGAAAATCCTCTAGGGTGAAAGTGATACAAGGCATCTGCCGTTGGCACTGATAACACTACTTGTGCTCTTCGTCTTGTGGAGGTTTAGTTAAGTGGGTGAGAAACGTCTGACTATCGTTCAGTGCTTCTTTCAAAGCTTCTCTCATTTCCTTAGACAAAAGTAATAATTTGAATAAGGTTATATGAGCCTGGATATTAGCTAATTGAGCCATGATATTGTACTTCAGTGGGGCTTTGGGATCATTTGGGAGATGTTGCAAAGCCTTGTAGAACCAGGTTTCTTTCTGTTTGGCCGGTTCGGGTTGCATGGAAGTTCCTGGCTAATGATAATTATTCAAATAATTTTGGCTAGATCTCGTTCCTACCATGGTGACCTTTTCTTCTTCTGAATTGGTAAATGAGGTAACTTGTAGAGATTCCTCTTTAATGATTGCGGAGATGGTGTTGTAAGACTTTGCTTTGTGCTTGTTCTAGGACTTCTTATGAGCCTAATGCTCATCTTGGAGAAGATCAGGATGTACCAATATCATTTTGGCTCTTGATGCAGTGAGGGGGGTGAAGCCTTGGCTATGTCAATTCTGACCACTTCCATCCTTGCAGTAGGAATGGGGAGAATATTGTTTTGGGCTTAGATTTCTAGAATAGAACAGAACTGGAGGGACTGAACTGGAGGGTCACCATATTGGTAGTGACTTTCTTTTGCTCGGGCTTGAGCTTGAGGATTCTTGATTCAACGAATGTCTGAATTTTATCCTTGAGGATGTAGTAATTTTTCGTCGGGTGTCCCAACATTTTATGATAAAGGCAATAGTAGGGGTTGTTAGTCTTTCAAACTTCTTCAAGGCGTCGAGCTTCAGAAAGTTTTAATCGATTCCCCTTGTTGAGAACATGAAAGATGGCTATTGTATGTTCATCCTTAAAAGAATAACTATGCTAAATATTCTTAAAATTGGTTCTTTTTGCTAGTTGTTAGGACTTTGAACCCCAACTGTGAAAGTTTCTTTAGCTTTCAATTGAGAAGTTTGACCTTTTTTTCCTTTGTTGCCTTTAAAGTTGGCGCGGGGCTCGAACTTGTTGAAACTTTCTGACAATTTTTCTACTATTTTAGCTTGTTCCATGAAATCCTTCCATATATTGGCAGCAACAGCACCCATGTGAGCTTCAATCCGTACCATAAAATTGTGCCGACAAGTTTGAAGTAACTTTGGAATAGGCATATCTTGAAATCACAATGTCAGATTGCAATATCTTTTGATGTATTCCCTGTTTGTTTTATTTTCGCTTTGCTTTTTAGGAAAAAGTTTGTCCATGGCAACATCAGATTGTTCCTCATGGAATTCTGAGAGGAATTTTGATATTGATCTGATTAAACCCTTGGCAAATTCTAGAACCAATCGAAGGCTACCCCCCTAAAGGGTGCTAATGAAAAGTTGTGCCTTAATAGCGTCATTACCCACTAAATTCCTAATTTGTTAGTGAAAGTAGTAGATATGTTAGTTTGGAGAACCTTTACCATCAAATGTATGTAATATGGGCGGCTTGATTTTATCAGATAGGGAAACATGTCCCACTCGATAGGATAAGGTTAGATAATTCCAACGTTCTTGAGCTCAGTTCATTGAGAAAGAACATTGAGTTGTCTTTGGATGTCCTTCAAAGCCTTTACTTCCTTACTTGGCTTTGAAAGTATTGTCGTCTCCAATCTTGCATGTTTGGAATATGCCTCATCTTGATGTTCTTGATCTTCTTCTGGGGAAGATTCAACGATTGGCTTTTTCCCCTTCAAAGAACTTGGTTAAGTTTGAGATGCTAATAAGAGTTGTTCGACCATATTTTCCAAACGTTTGATCCGCTCATCTGAATCTTTCTTTTGATCCACCATTTGAGCAAGAAGATCTTCTTGGTCCATCACATCTATATCCCATTATCGTTCTTGACTTGAACTAGGGGTAATGCTATGGTAGAGTTAGCATCGCTAGGAGTGGGTTGGTTCACTTGAGACGACATGTGTGAGGACCGTGCTTAGAAGGAAGAGTAGTCAAAAGGGATTACTGCTCTTTGTCGTAACCTGGTATGACGATACACACTATCAGCTTTTGGCAATATGGAACCAATACTAAGAGAATATACTGAATCGGGTGAGCTATCTATACTTTCTTTCTCATCTCCAGAAGTCACACTTGTCATATTGATAGTGAAGACCTGTGTTTTACCCTTTCGGATACGTTGTTGTCATTTAGTTCAAACATCTGAAGACTCAGGACCATGACTAAGACGACTAAAAACTAATTCCTTTTTTGCATTGCCAACTCTTTTAAACTACCAAGACTACTTCTCTGAGGGTCACACAATGGTGACATTGGTGAGCACTCTTTAGAGATAAGAGCTCTCTTAAATCACAAGTAGTTCTAAGTTGAGGGCATTCTTCAACTCCAACTTCGTCACTTTAGGCTTTGGAATGTGAACGTCACTTTCGATGATATTGGTCAAGCTTTTGTGTAGTAGAATCATCATTGAAGATATTATTTCCTTGTGAGGATTTAGATGAGTGATTAACCCCATTCTTGGCTTCTATTGAGAAAGCATAGCAAGTATCACGAGATGTTTTAAATTGAACTCCTTAATAAGTTGTGGACTGATGTCTGAGATAACATTTTGACCTTCACTCAAGATGAGGGTCGAGTTTTCATCACACTTGTTGAAATTTGTTTGGATTTTAGTGAAGCTCAAATTGGCTTTGGTGAAGGTCGCCTTTACATACGCAGGGGTCAGTTTAGACTCGAGATTCATATTGTAGCGAATTCTACAACAACTATATGCAATCGTCATTAATGAAGATTGGTTTGTGGAAATGAATTCAATGACTAGTATTTCAGCAAAAAGACCCGAGGGTCTTAGTGTTGGTGTGCGATATGAATTTCTCCTCAGAGGAGAAAGTAGTCCTAGCGGAGTCGTCATCCTCTTTCAGGTCTTTTAATATTGCAATTGATGAAGATTACAATAAAACGATTGTAATAAAATAAATACAATTTTATATTTCTTGAAGTTATTTTCTGTGTGTCGATGGAGCATCGATCTTGTACTTCGTTGATGCACAAATTAAGATGACGAGTCTTTTGCTGTTAATGAGAACTTAGCAACTTAGAAGATAGCCTAGCCTTCTTCTGGTATCTCTACTCAATTAAATCGCAAGTGTGATAATAGAGATCTTTCTCTGTGAGTTGATCTCTTTATCTTTTAGTCCGTGTGTGTCTCTATCAAAAATGAGTAATCTCCTCTCCTTTTATAGGCTAAAAGGAGATAGTGGAGAGTTAATGGCCTTTAATTATGGATTAAATAGCCATTAAAATAGAAGATAGTGGAGAGTGGTTATTCCCTTAAAAATAGCTCTCATATGGCTATTTAGTGAGGTTCGCTAGCTTGGCAAAATTCGTTGAAGACATGGGTGAAGATCACTAAAGACGTAGGTGAGGGTCGCTGAAGACATGGATGACGCTCGATGAAGACATGGGTGAATCTTCCTCGAAGTGGATGACTTGGTCCACTTGAATTGCCAAAATTGAAGTTCATTGGCTGAGCTTCATCTATGAGTTCGAATTTGACACAAAAATTGACTCGTTACTTGGCTGACTAATGATGTCTTTTGACTCAGTCTGGGGCATGAAATGGGAGTAGACTCGCTCTTGGCTTGGTTGAGTCAAGTTGAAATGGCTGCGTGGCAAGATTCATGTGTTTTGTTAAGTGACCTTCGTTGCAGCTTGTCGTGGGCTTAGCTGTGTGCCTAATCGAAGTGTTTAGCCTATGTGCATTCACTTTTTGGATCCAAGCTAAACATTAGCCTAGATAAAAATATATTTTGGCCATCTACAGTGACTTTTATTTGTAATTTAGTCTGAAGTATAATTATTTAGTTGGTTTTAGTTTTATATTTAAAGAATTAAAATAACAGTCATTGATCTTAAATGAAATTTTTCTGAGTAAACATGAGGTACAAGTGACCCATTAATCAATTAGTCTATACATATTATTGCTCACAATCTCAGTACCACATTTATTGATCAATAATACTGAAAAGAACCCCTCATTGTTAATTGGTTTATTGATTGATATTGATTGATGGGCATATATATGGATTATGTGAGGCTTATGCCTCAAATTGTTATTGTTATTTTTATCATTTTTTCATTAATGGAGACATAAACTGGTATCAGCAGGTAAAGGAGACACTGAGGAATTGCATTTTATACATTGTTAATTATTTTTACCATCAATTGAGTCTTAATTTCTCTTGTTACTAATTGCTCATCATTTTACTAAATTTTAGTATATAATATACTAGTGCTCTCACTGGGCTAGTGTAGCTCACCCATTTGCTAATCATCTTTTTTAGATCAAACTAAACTATAGAGAGAGTTCAACTACGAAAAATAGGATGCAAACTCTTTTTGTAAATAGAACTTGAGAGAGAGAACCATGCCATGTAAAATATCTTTGATCTAGCAATAAAAGAAAAGTTGGTAGTTTGTATTGTCTAATTTTAGTCTCACGCTCTAAATTAGATTTCGTATAATAACTCTAAACATGGGGTGTGACAAATACCTTAAATTCAAATTTGAATTATGGTAACCACTAACATCTTAAATTTAAATCCAAATTATAGTCCAAAATGAATAACACCCAAAATTTAAATCAAAGCAATATCTGAGTCTGAATCAACAATCCTCAACTAATAACCCGCTAAAGGAGTCTTCTAGTTACATATATATATTAATAGCGTTTGACTCATAGGCCACCAATAGAAAGTTTCTACACACTAGTAAAAAGAGGCCCAGCCCCAACAGGTGGATTGAACCGTTGGGGTAATTTTTATCAGCTCCAACGGTTCCGAGACGGCTTTGGAGAAAGGCCATAGTACACATATCATAAGGCGAGCTCCATCGAACACCCCCGCCCAGCCCACCACGCTTATTTACTTTTAAAAAAAAGAGGGAAAAAGGGACTCCATTCTTCTGCTATTATTTCTGCATCTCTGCTCTCTCTCTCTCTCTCTCATTCAAAAAGCGCCCTGCTACACAGCCCTGACAGGGGCTCGTCGATTGATACCTTCTGCCAAATGCAGCACTACGCATATCTACGGCCGACGCCGGCAGTTGGGGCCACACGGCTTAGAGGATCGTTGGTGGGCGATCATCTGGTCGAATGGTCAGCGCGCCGCTCAATCCGGGCTCTAATACCTTCGAAGTTTACACGCAACCATGTAAGTGTCCCCGGCTCAAAAATAAGCCGACCCGCGGCGACTCGCTAAAATGTATTGCTCGCGCAATTTGGAGCCCGCCGCCGGCCTTCGAAAGGGGCCTGGCAATTTGTCTTGTCGAGTCCTCCCCTCCCATATAATCCATCCTTAAGCTCCCTAAAAACTAGCCGCTACGTTGGAGATTTGTCGGCGGCTCCTGCGGAGACGTCAGCCTTCGTCGGAGTTCGCCGCCACCATCGAGCCCTAAAGTTCGTCGCCGCCATCGACCCAATAGTTTGCCGCCAAATCTCCATCAAAAAACCTAGTTCTTCCTCCCAAAATCGGACCTCACCGCCTCTCCTCCTCCTAATTTTTGCCGTAAACCTGACTTATAAGTCCTCTACCTCTCAAGCTTATTCTCTAAATCCATGGAGGCTTCCTCTGATGGAGATTCTTATTTGAGATCAGATGGTAAAATTAGCATTTTCCTCATACTTTTCATGGAATCACTTGATTAAATTTTGCTAGGTATCGAGTGTATGTTTGCTAGAATTTCCAAACTTATTTAAAAATTTTGGAGTTTGGCACTTTTGAGTTTAAGAGTCAAAGTCCCAAATTTGTTATGGATTTACTAAAATTTACTCATATTTTTATTTACTCAAATGCCAATAACTTTTCTCATTCAGATATATTATGTAACACAAACTAAAAGCAGAATTAATCCAAGTATTTTGCCTAACTAGATTTATTATCAACTCGATAACATCCAGGTGGAGTGAGCCATGTTTTCCCTTGGAGGTTATGTATTAGTTTCGCTCTACAAAATTTCTACAAGCCAGCCTATAGAATTTTAATCATGTAAGATAGAAAACAATACAACTTAATGGATATTAGATCTAGTTTCCCCATAATCTAGTTTAAATGCTTTTTGAATTCTATATGGCTACATATGTTTGTTACATAAAGATAAAAGGGAGTAGGCATTTAAGTGATAGGCTTTAAGTATAAAGAATTCTTCTAACTGCAACCCCATGAAGCGATCTCATGAAGCCATGCAGTGTTTGACTTATTACAATCTCAATTTCTTAAATGCAAGGCTTTAAGTATAAATAATTGCTGATTATTAAATAGTGAAATTTTCTGAACAATAAATAAATGGTTATATTTATATGTTGCATCTTCAATGGGACTTTGTATCCAGATGCGTCGTAATCAAGTTTCAACTTCGGGCAATACAAGGTTGAGGTGTAACAGTATTATGTACATGCAAATAGAGTTGAAAATTTGTTCTCGTTGGCGGCAAGCATAGAAAATTCCAAATTTGTTATTAAGACTAAGACATCAAGGTATCTCTTAATTGGTAGTGGAGGAATTGCCAAGAATACTTATCCAAATAGCAAATTAGGTTATGTTGCATTTGCAGTTATCTCCGTATAGTTATTGTTATTTCATATAATTTGTGTATGTTTGATTATTATTGTATCTACACATATGTAAGAGTGGCTCATGAATACTTCGTGGATAAAATGGATCCAAGTCTCAATATACTTGTACATGAAATTTAAGGCAATGCGTAACTATGTTAATTTCAAGCTAATGTCTAGATCGAGTTTTTAATTTTTAATTTGCCAGTAGTTATCATTTAATTTTTAGGAGGTATTTGATAGTCGGTGTTAGATTTTTGTTGTATTCTTTTACTGCTTAAAATATAACTAGTAAGCATATATTATGTGAAAATTTCATACACATAATAAATATTTGATGCACTAGGCATGTTTTACATTTATGGAAATTGTGATTAAATTTAAACAAGTAAATAAAATTTATTTATACCAAACTATATAGTTTTTATAATTTTCAAAAAATTAGTGCAAGTGTGCTTAATTTATAAGCTGTTATCACTAACTCTGTCTTGGTTAGGTTATCATGGCCCATGACTATATCAGGGTTAAGGACTGGATGTATGTGAATCGTGAAAAACGCACAAAGCCTGAATTCATTGAAGGAGTTGCTTCTTTTATAAACTTTGTACGTGAACACGATAAGATCCAACATAGCATGATTCTTTGTCTGTGTAGCCATTGCGGGAATACTTTGCATCGTAAAGAGGAAGATGTAGAACTTCACATTGTTAAGTATGGTTTTATTAGAGGTTATACAACTTGGGTATATCACGGAGAAATTCTAACTCCCATTAATGCCGAAGAAGAAGAAGAAGAAGTTGACAATATTAACTTGTTTCCGGAAGAGGAGATGGAGGAAATGGTAGAGGTTGCTTTCGGTGACCCTAATCATGTTGAAGATAGTCCTCCCAGACAAGAACAATATGTAGATGAGTATGAGAAGTACATGAATGATGTTAGGAGACCGATTTATAAGAATGCAAAATATTCCATGCTGTCATGGTTCGTTCAACTTTTCCAAATTAAGTGCCTAAACAAATGGAGTAATAAGTCATCCACGATGCTTCTTAAATTCTTAAAAGATTCTATGCCTCTTGGGAACAATGTCTAATCTGGATTAAATTGTGAGAAGATTCATGCATGTCCCAATGATTGTGTATTGTACTAGAAAGAAAATTCATATAAGAAAGATCCAGATATAAGAAGAAAGCACATACTAGCAAGAATGACATACCTCTCAAGGTAGTATGATACTTTCCTATTACACAGAGGCTGCAGAGACTTTACAAGTGTAAGAAGACAGCGGTGGCAATGACCTGGCATGATCGTGTTCTTCCAAGTGAAGATGAAAAAATGAGTCATCCAAGAGATTCACCTGCACGGAAGAATTTTGACAAGTTACACCCAATATTTAGTCAAGATTCTCATAATATCAGGCTCAGACTAGCTAGTGATGGCTTTTGCCCTTTTAGTTTTAATGGTAATCCACACAGCACATGGCCGGTTGTAATGATGATTTATAATCTCTCACCGTGGTTGGCTATGGATCAATCATATTTTATGATGCCTCTTTTGATTGATGGACCCAGTTCACCGAGAAATAATATCGACATTTATCTCCGACCTCTCATCGAAGAGTTATGGTCTTTATTCATTGATGGTATGAAGACATATGATGCAGATAAAGGGGAAACCTTCATAATGCGTGCAGTCTTAATATGGACAATTAATGATTTTTCTGCATATAGAATGCTATCGGGATATTCTGTACATGGTTATAAAGCATGTCCATATTTCCACATGGATACAACATCGACATGGTTGCCTTTTAGCAAAAAGATATGTTATTGTGGTTATCGACGTATGTTGAAAGAAGACCATCTCTATTGTAGGCGTATAAAATTGCCTATAGGTCCCACAATACAGCTCGATGACGTTAATTTCGACAAACGGTCGATAAACGATTATTAAGGTGTACAATGATATCATCAATGAAGAAAGCAACGATTTTTCCCGCGAACATCTATAGGGATGATGATGTTCACTTTGATGGTACTACAGAGCACCAAAGGGCTCCAGTCCCCTTATCTGGAGCGGATATACTTGCTCAATGGAATGATTATGAAAATGTGATTTTTGGAAAAGTAAAGGAAAGACAGGAAAAGCCACAATGATGGAATAAGAAAAGTATTTTTTTTTTTTGAACTACCGTATTGGGTGACAAATACAGTACGTCACAATTTGGATGTCATGCACATTGAGAAGGGGGTATCTGAGCACATACTTAACTTGCTCCTTTGTAAATATGGAAAATCGAAAGATAACCTACAAGCTCGGAGGGATCTATAACACTTAAACATTAGAAAAGAGTTGCACCCTATACCTAAATTAGGTAAACTAAGAAAATTTATACTCCCTAATGCTGTTTATATTATGTCAAAACTAGAAAAGAAAATATTTTTGGAGGTATTACATGAGCTGAAGGTTCCTACAGGATTTTTTGGATCATTTAATAAGAAGATAAAGACTGTAAAATGCAAGATTGATGGGTTAAAGAGTCATAATCACCATGTTATTATGGAGCACCTTCTCCCACTAACCCTTAGGGCTTCGCTTCCTGAATCTATTGATTTAGTGATCAACGAACTTTGCAGCTTTTTTAGGGAATTGTGTGCTAAAACCATTAAGGACAAGGAGTTGGAAAAGCTACAAGAAGCAATTCCCTTAATATTGTACAAGCTTGAGCGGATTTTTCCACCATCATTCTTTGATATTATAATACATCTGATTGTTCATCTTGCAACCGAAGCAAGGCTTGTTGGACCAGTACAATATCGGTGGATGTATCCTAGAGAAAGGTATTTCGCTTTTTTCTTTGACACAACCAATATAACTTTTCTATTTTGTATGTTTGTATGTAGTAATCTAATACTAGTATTTGTAGGTACCTTCTCACTCTAAAAAATTACATTTGGAATAGAAATAAGCCAGATGGTTCTATAATGAAAGGTTATCTCCTAGAGGAGGTAACGACATTTTGTTCTCGTTATTTGGATGAAAACATAGAGATGAAGCACAATAGGCCTGTGCGTATTCATGATGGAACACATGGCAAACCAACTTACACGACAATGGGGATCACATTTATTAATCAGATACCTCAATTTATCCTCCTCAATAGTGTTTTCCTTGAGGAAATTAGAGGGTAAGTCTATTTTGCATTTACTATTATATGTGTATGTATGCATAAAATAATATAATGTTGATGTTAGCAATTCATGTTGAGAATAGAATTCATAAGGATGAATCACATGAAGAGCATCGCAATTGGAATGATGAATGATTGGAGAAGCATCATCAAGAAAATTTTTATGCCTGGTTTAAAAATTATGTAACAATTTCTTAAATGTCATTATATTAATCTATAATTTTATCTTTATATTCCTAGAATTGGAATGATGAACTATTTTCTCAGATCCAAGATCCAAACTAAGAATTAACATTAGATGATGATTTGAGATGTCTAGCTCGACATCCAAGCTTGGAGGTTGCATACTACAAATGTAGGCATCAAAAATTACCTATAGGCCCTCGCACGCGGATCGAGATAGAAAGAAGATGATGAACATCACCATTTGAGTCATAAAAGCTCATTTGACGATGACAAATACATGAAGTGAGTCGATAGACCATGCAAAGCAACGGAATTTTGGAATAACGAAAACACGAATGAACCGGGAGCTGCACGTCGCTTATGAAAGACGAAGCACCCCTCATGTTCCATTTACTCCACATATGATTCAATTATGGAAGCTTGTAGATCTCCTCGTCGGCTTTCCGAAACATTCTAAATCACGTGATTCCGAGTTCAGATGATAAAAATACAGCAAAAACGGACGGAATGCGCGGATCGAGCCTTAAGCCAAAGTCAAGACACCTCTTTGATGTCTCGGCCAACCCGAGACACCCTAAGGTGTCTCGGATTGGCCAAGACACTCCAAGGTGTCTCAGCCAAGCTGAGACACCCCTTGGTGTCTCGGCTAAGCCTAGACACCCTTGGCCGAGACACTCACAAGTGTCTCGGCCACGCCGAGACACCCACGGGTGTTTGCAGACCCAAAAATTAGATTTGGCTATTTTTAGCGGTTTTTCGACCGTTAACCGCCTGAATTTACTCCAACTAATAAAATATCACCCATGAACATGATTAAGTGGTTAAAACTGAGGATAAGAGGGAATCGATCATTCTTATCCGAAAACAGGGCTCCCGAAGTCTATAAATACAGCCCCAGGGCCTTCATTTTTTCAGGTCTGGAATTCTCGAGCGTTGGTGAAGCCCTGCCTAACTAAAAAATGAAGGAGCACAAATTTCACAAGAGAGGAGGAGATCGGAGCGAGTTCGTCAGCACGAAGAAGAAGAGTTCGTCAGATCTGCAGTTCCTGTGTTCTTCCCTTTAGATTACCCCATTGCGGTGATCTCGAGAAGAGTGATTATCTTGCTGTTGCCGAGATAATTACTTCGACTTCTTGATTCCTTCATGAATCAACAAAGCTCCGGATCTGATTTGATTGCTTGGTAGTCTATGGATATCAACGTCCCCGTCACCGGCCAAGAACCCACGCAAGCAAGAGCCGATAAACGATTCTTGTGTTTATTTTCAAGAGGGTTGTAATTTTTATTTTTGTTATTTGAATTCGTTGTAAACGATTAAAGTTGTAATAAAATCGATAATGAAGGCGACTTTCGATGAAAACAAGCTGGCGACCAAAGTGGGAGCCAACAGCCTCTCTGTCGAGGCTGTCGTGACGCAACTGATGATCAAGATCCCGGTGAACGAAGAGGTAAAATACGAATTTGACCATTAGAAGTTCAAAGAGTATCTCTCTTCCTCCTCCTCCAGATCTACCTCTCCTCCTCCAGATCTGCCTCTCCTCTCAAGCGCAGGAAGGCCTCCTCTTCTGGGTAAACCCACTGGATTTCAGGCTCGAAGATCCAAGATCCTCTCGCCGTCACTACACTTACACCTCACGACACCCCTCCAGTGTCCAACGAGGTCCAAGCTGTAGATCTGGGCCTCCCCTCCAGCAAAATCTTAACTGGTAAAAACGTGCTAACTCTGTCGAAGAGAGCGCACCAAAGACAACGCCAACGCTTTGTGCGTCAACTGGCCAAGGATTTGGAGCTAATGGACGGGAGCCGTTATGATAGGGATCTGAAATCCAGGAAGTGCCAAGAGCAACAACGATGATCAAACAACCCCTCCTCTAAAGCAGAGAAGGATGAATGGGTCCGCGTCAAAAGAACTCGCTCTACTTTTGAGGAGCGAATCCAGAAGCGTCGCGCATTACTTACGCATGCCCGCGTTCCTGTGCGAAAAGCACAAGAAATGCAGAAGGAAGAGATGATTAAAAATCACCCAAACATAAACGAGTGTGGAGTCCGAAGGCGAAGTCAACGCCTAAGGCAAAAGTGGACGAAGTTACCATTCGGCCTTCATCAACTTCAGATCATGTTTCCCCTATCCCCGTACCTCTGACGGAGCCATATGGTAGCATAGATCTCACCAAATTTAGAGTTCTTCTGAAAGACCGCCTTGGTCCTCTCCCCGAAGATCGAGGTAAAGCACCTGTGAAGGAGCGATTAGGGCCGTTGAAAGGTTCCCAAACAACAATTCAGGCTGGGGGTCATACTAACCCCCCCCCACTAATCCCCCCAATAATAATAATAAAGGGAAGACTCCTATTACAGATCGCATCGGATTGTGAGTCGAAGTTCAAGAGCCCGTTAGAGTTTCACGCTCACGAAGGTATAAATCTGAACGAGTGACTCTTGGAGACGCCAATGAAGCATCGTATCCCCAGAGGGAAACATGTTCGTCCGATGACGATGTTATACCTGGGAAGTCATGCCAACACACGATGGGTTGCTCTGGTCATCAGACCGACACGTTGTACTATCGGGCTGGGGGTACGAATAAGTCCCAAAAAAGAAATACCTAAGACACGGACTCGCATTGTCCGTGTGCCAAGATAATCAAGGTGGTGTTGTCAGAATGTTGCTACCCTAAGGCCCCACAAAGGGTTTTGGTGTTTGAAAGAATCACCATCGAAACATCCGAGGCTAATCCGAGGTGTTTCCGTAGAAGAAGGTCAACCGACACAAGTAACGAGCTCTCGCGTTACTATCAACATGGTCAACAAAGGCAAATCCATGTGACGCTTTAGTCCTGAACCTTTTGCAGAAGTATCTCAGCGCATGACTTGGCTGCGATTTGAAACTGTCAGACCTTGACCCAGAAGGTCACGATCCTCGGATAATGAAACATCAGATGCTTGCTCAGCGTTGGCTTCTGATGATACGGCATCCAGTGCAGGACAATCTTACAATCGTTCATGATTAGCGCCGAACAAATGGCGAAGATTCTTGAGGACGCTTTAGCCAAGCAAAAAGATAATTTTAAATTTGAAATGAAGATGGCTATACAGTAAATGAGAGATATGCACAGCCAACAAATTGCAGCGCTAACGAATCAGCAGGGAGAGTCTAGCCGTCGTAATAATCCTAACCAAGTTGATAGTGACAGGGAGGCGAACGAGAATACTAACATGGATCCCCCTCCTGTTGACGACAATATCGGGGTGGCCCCTCAGATGATAATAATATAAAGGAAGACCATGTCACTTCTCCCCAAAATTGCTCGAAGAAAGATATGAGTGAGGATATGAAGAAGAGGGACTTGGAGAGCAAAATCAATGCGTTGATGAGTGCTTAAGAAGTAAAGAAGTCTGGAATACTCTGTCCTTACCCAAGAGAGTGGGAATCAATCTCGTACCCGGTAAAGTTTAATTTGATTAACTTCACGCTGTTCGATGAAAAGGGCTCCCCCACTCAACACTTAATACATTTCAAATCTCATTTGGAGATAATCTCCGGCAATGAACCTTTGATGGTACGGTCATTCGTGGGTACTCTTCGTGGAGCGGCCTTTGATTGGTATCGCCGCCTTAAGCCGGGGAGTATCAATAGTTAGGACGACATGGAAGACATGTTTTTTACGAATTTCTTCGATGACGATACCGAAGTTTCAATCGGAACGTTGTTCGATGAGAAACAGAAGGATGGAGAGTTGGTGGAGAACTTCGTTAAAAGATTCCGGAACAAAGTGATGAATTATCGAGATCCGGTCAGGGAAGATTTTATCCTCAAGACTTGTCATAACAACCTTTCACTAGATATCCTGGAAGCCATGGGAATGGCGTCATCCAAAACTTGGAAGGACTTAAAAGTGCAAGGAGAATGAGCCGAACGTTTCCTCAAAAGGAAGAAGGCGGAAAGAGGTCAAACGATGACTAATACTCCGAAGCAGAATTTTGTTCCTCGAGGTAAAGGAAAAGCTCAAGCGAATGCGATGGATGCGAACCAGACGTTCGAATTGTAACCACAATAGCAACAGCAACCACAAAAGGGGCCTCAATAATCACATTGGCAACAGAGGTCACAAAAGCCAAAGACTACCGAACCAAAATTCCCAAAAGTTTATTCTTCAGGGAGGATGAGGTTCCTGGTCTCTTCAAACACCTCGTGGAGAATAATAAGATGAAGTTACCCCCAATCCAAGATCAGGAAGACGCTAAGAAGGTTAATGATCCAAAATATTACGCATTCCATAGAGCGATGTATCATCCTACTAAGGCGTGTTACGCCCTCAAGGATAAAATCCAAGCGTTGATCGATGTTGGAGTCCTTACGGTGAAATCGGCCAAGGAAAAAAAGGTGGGTGCAAATGCCGTATCAATTAGTTTCGGATTTGTTCCTTTGAACTGGTTCCAACTTTAGCACGTGATAAATGTAGCAGTGAAGACCATCAACAACGATCCTCACAGACAACGCCAGAAAGGACTTATGCCACACACAGCCCCAAATGGCGAGATTCTCTGGGTCCATCCTGATCTGATCGAAGATGAACAATGGGCTGGGTCATCATCTAAGAAGAAATCAAAGGGGAAAGAAAAGTCCTGTTATGGAGTTGTAGCTATTCCAGAAGAAAATGATGAAGGAATTCCTACTTTCCCACTCTCCAAAGATGAGCAAGAGGTCTTTGCTACCAAGAGTGGAAATGAGTACCATTTCAAGTATCCGAGTGCTTCCGATCAATTGGCTAAACAGGGAGTAGCTAAAACCATTCCCTCTAAGACATTAGAGGAAATAAGGATGGTCACGACTCCCTTGGCACCAGTTGAAAAGACTCAGCAAAAGCTAAAGGAGAAAGAGTCGTTATACCACAAGGGCCAGAACCCGAAGCAGTCTCGATTCAATGAACCGATTAGGAGAGACAAACCGAGAAGCTCGAAAGCTCTATAGCGCTTCGATATTATGGCGCAATTAGCCAATTTACCGGCTAGAATAACTCTATATGAGCTACTACGTCTTTCGAAGGACACAAGGGAAGCACTACAAGAAGCATTGGCCAACTCTGACGTTTTCTTGACTCGGATAAAACCATCCCCTGAAGAACCAGAGCCTTCAGTGCAGCATTGCAACCTCACGGCACGCCACCTTTCTTACATTTCTTTTACCAAGGAGGACATGCAAACAAAGAATTCAAAGCATGACCGACCCTTGTATTTCACCAGGCACATTAGCTCCAACGTTGTCAACCGGATCCAAGTCGATCCGGGTTCTGCTGTTAGCATCATGCCGCTCCGATTGATGTACAATCTCATAATATCGGCCAGTAAGCTGGCCTCCATGGATACTACGATCTATGGATTCAACACCAGTGGGTCCAGACCATTGGGTAAAATCCGGGTAAAGTGTCAGATTGGATATTTGAAGTCGGAAGGCACATGCTATGTGATTGACGCAGAGACTTCTTATAACCTACTATTGGGTTGACCTTGGATCAATAGTAACGTTATAGTCCCTTCTGCCCTCCATCAGTGTCTTAAGTATGTAGAACTAATAATGAGGTCAAGACGGTGGTCACGGATAAGCAACCGTTTAAGGGGTTAGAGAATTATTTTACTGACTCTCTTCTCTACGGTGCTGAATCCGATACTGAACCATCGGCCCAAGGCACGGATAGCAGAGAAGAAGCTGATACCGAAGCTGGGTTTGGTTACGATGGTGGTTTTATACTTAATGATATTGTACCTATTGTAATCAATCTTGATGATGGAGAGTCATCGGATAGAAGTTGTAATTGGCAATTTGCCGAAGAAGTAGAAATAAATGATGATTTAGAGTACTCGTTGTGTCTCGATAATATCATGAAGGGGTTATACAATGACCCTAACTTGTATGTACCACTTCAATCATCTTGCATGATGGAGAAACATGTTCAGGATTCATTCGGAACAACGCTCGTCATTCCTGCGAAGACAGGAGGTGAAAAAGAAGTCATCTACGGTAAGGGGAAAGAATTTTCAATACCAGATCACTTCTTAGAAGAAGATGACGATGATGATAAATCGACCCCTCATTTATTCAAATATGATACAAAAGCATGTAATCTCATGGAGAGATACGGATATAACTTCGCACTCGAAGAGGATCTTTGTTTTGGTCGAGGTCCGCGAGTTCCACCTCGTATGGCCTATGTACCTAAAGGGAAACCCGATAACTATTATAGCCACAGAAGAGATTTAGGCTATGTCTCCTCCTTCGACGACGAGTGTTGCTGGCAGGTCATTGATCATATTTCTAATAAGGGTAAAGATGGATATTCTTCTGACTCTTCAGCCTAGAACTCCGACGTTAGTCTTGGAGAAATATTCAAAAGGCTAATGTCAAACATAGCTACAATCGACCCTGCCACAATAGAGGAAGACGATCAAATGCTGACTTGGGAAGACCCTTGGGTTCATCACCTGAATATGCCGTACGGTGATAGGTTTGAACAAAGGGAACCCCCTACCGAAGATCAAGTAATCCAGGTAAATATAGGTGACGAGGATAATCCGAAACCGATATTCATTAGCGACAGTCTCCCGCCAAATGAGAGAGAAGAGCTAATTACCCACATTAGGGAATATATCGATGTTTTTGCTTGGAATTATGAGGATATGCTAGGGCTCGATCCAAATGTGGCAATGCATCACCTCAATATTAAGCCGGATGTCAAACCTGTCAAACAGCAACAAAGATAGTTTTATCCATAAATTATGGAGGCAATCGAGTCCGAAGTTAAAAAAAACTTATCAACTCGGGTTTTGTCAGAGAGGAGCAACATCCTGAATGGCTTGCCAATATTGTCCCGGTCCTTAAGAAGAACAGGAAAATCAGGATTTGTATCGACTTTAGAGATCTTAACACTGCCTGCCCAAAAGACAATTTCCCTCTTCTCATCACAGATGTTATCATCGACAATACGTGTGGATTCGAGAGAATGTCCTTCATGGATGGATTTTTTTGTTATAATCAGATAAAGATGCATCCAGATGATGAAAAGCATACCACGTTTAGAATATCCCTCAGTGTTTTATGTTACATAGTTATGCCCTTCGGCTTAAAGAATGCGGGTGCTACATATCAGAGAGCCATGTCAAAGATTTTCTTAGAGTATCTCCAGAAGAATGTCGAATGCTACGTGGACGATCTAGTTGTGAAAAGTTGTGATAAGAATGATCACATCAAAAACTTAAAAACGATGTTTGACCTGATGCGGACTCACTAATTGAAGATGAATCCTACCAAATCTTTCCTCGAAATGTCCAGCGGCAAATTCCTTGATTTGTCATCACCACCAAGGGTATTCACATCGACCCTGATAAAGTGAAGGCAATTAACGAGTTGCAACCCCTAAGAAACCTTAAGGAACTTAGAGGACTGCAAGGACGGCTGGCTTATATCCGTTGGTTCATCTCGAACCTTTCGGAGAAATGTCAACCATTCTCCAGGCTTACAATGAAGGGCGTATCATTTGTATGGGACGATGTTTGTCCAAAGCATTCGAGAATATTAAAGAATATCTCTCGAGACCCCATGTGCTCGTTGCACCAAAATCAGGCAAACCGTTCTTGATTTATGTCAAGGCGACGAGCTACTCGTTAAGTGCATTACTTGCACAAGACGACGATAATGGCCACGAACAAGTAGTATATTACTTGAGCCGGACCCTTGTGGGTGCCGAATCTTGGTATCCAATGATTGAAAGAGAGTGTCTTACCTTAGTATTCACTATTCAAAAGATGCGGACTACTTGATCGGACAGACTATTTACGTCATTTTCAATGTCAACCCAGTCCGAGTATTCATGACGCAGCCCGCTTTCATGAATTGGCGGCTAGTGAAGTGGGCCATGCTTCTATCCCAATACGACCTACACTTTAAGAAACAAAAGTTGGTCAAAGGCCAAGTTATTTGCGATCTCCTGGCAGCTAACCCAACTACAGATACTGTCGAGGTGTACGACGATCTGCCAGATGAAACCCACAAAGTCAACGTAACTTCCCATCAACAGGTGTGGCATTTGTACTTCAAAGGTGCTTCTCGAGCGACTAATGTAGCAAGTGTTCCTGGATGTTCTAAGATTTCTTCCAGAGTTAGAGTTGTCTTAGTTTCCCCGGGAAAACATGTGATGCCTCGAGCTTACTCGCTGACCGAGCCGTGTTCGAATAACATAGCCAAGTATAACGCGTTGCTTATTAGACTCAGCTTTGCTAAAGAGCTGGAGGTCGAGTACCTTGAAGCTTTCGGTAACTCTCAACTGGTAGTTAAACAGATTCAAGGAGAGTATGAGGTCAGAAAATAGGATTTGATACCCTACCATAAGGTGGCCGTTGAGATGGCGGAATTGTTTGAAGGATTCTTCATCGAGTACATTCCACGATTACAAAATGCATATGCAGATGCGCTGGCAGCATTAGCCGTGTCCCTGGTGCAGCCTCTAGAAACGGAACAATTCGTTATGGTAAGAACTCACCAGCTCTTCGTACCAATCTACAATGTAGACGACGGAGAAGAGGATACTAAAGAAGTACATTCAACGCAAGTTGAGTTCGAGCTACGAGATTAGCGTTTCCCTATCATCAATTACGTCTTGCATGGAATTTTATCAGAAGACGTGAAGGAAAGGGACTCAATCTGATGAAGAGCACTGAGATTCTACGATAACACAGAGAGTCGAACGCTATATCGTCGGGGGTATGATGGTTTACTATTATGTTGCTTATCCATTAAAGAGGCGGAAGAAGTCCTTAGGGAGACACACGAAGGGTTTTGTGGGGCACACCAACCTGGCCCCAAACTTTACGACCGCATCAAAAGGATGGGATATTTTTGGCCCACCATAATAAAAGACGCAGTCGCGTACACCCAAAAGTGGCATGCGTGTCAAATACACGCGAATTACATACACCAATCCCCGGAGCATCTACATCCTTCAGCTACCTCATGGCCTTTTGAGACTTGGGGAATGGACGTCGTTGGTCCTATAAATCCTCCGTCAGTCAAATATGATCGATTCATTCTGGCAATTACCGATTACTTTTCCAAGTTGGCTGAAGCGATTCCGCTCAATGAAGTGAAGACGAACAACGTTGTTGCATTCATTAAGCACCACATTATCTATCAATATAGCGTTCCAAAGCGAATCATACACGACAACGGTCCTCAGTTCGTCAATAATGCCTTCATCAAATTTTGCGAGAAATTCAAAATCCGAGACATCTCGTCGACAGCCTACAATCCCACAGCGAATAGATTGGCAGAGGCCTTTAACAAGACTATCATAAAGCTTTTATCAAAACTCGTGAAAACTAATAAACAATATTGGGGTGATAAGCTTGGCGTAGCCTTATGGGCCTATCGTACCACGATCCGCACGCCGACGGGAGCAACCCCATATTCTCTGGTATACGGGTGTGAAGCCATTCTTCCGTTGGAAATCCAAATTCCATTGCTTCGGATCGCTCTCGCAACAGAGTTGACAACCGAAGAACAGCACCAGAAACGTCTCAAAGAACTCGAGATGCTCAACGAGAAGCGCTTGGAATCTCAGCAGCACATTGAGTTCTACTAAGGCAGAATTTCCGAGCTATTGATAAAAAAGTTCGATAATGGAGTTTTAAAGAAGGAGACTTGGTCTTAGCGGTCCGACGACCCATGATCCTTAATTCCAAGAAGAAATGCAAATTTGAACCCAAATAGGAGGGGTCGTTCATAGTAGAGACGGTCTACCAAATGGCTCATATCGCCTTATTACCAAGGAAGACACTCGGCTCATGATGCCTATAAACAGAAAATTCCTAAAAAAGTACTATCCTTAGTACGTTTGGGATAACCCATGACACGGGAAGTTCCCGGAAGAATACTATGTGGGGTATTCTTAGGGAAGTTCCCGGAAGAATACTATGTGGGGTATTCTTAGGGATAACCCGGTAGTTACAAAAGGTATAAGCAAGAAATCCCCATTTGGATTCTGAATGTCCTATTCTTAGGGATAACCCGGTAGTTACAAAAGGTATAAGCAAGAAATCCCCATTTGGATTCTGAATGTCCTCAACGATGAAATCTATCTCATTTTCGGGATTAAATTTACCAAATTTCATGAATAGTTTCGTTGAGACGAGATTCGATCACTTTGATAAATCAATCTTCCCTCATGAAACCCCCACTGGTGTTTGACAATTCATAATCTTTCACCACAAAGCCCCTCACTGATCAAGCCAATTGACGGTGAGTCCACTAAAATTCTTATCGGTTAAATCCATTCAAACCATCGCCGTGTTTGTGCATTTAACACTTGTGTTATTAAAACACTAACACGATACCTTTTCTACTAATCTTTGGCAATTCAAACTTTGCGTGTTAAGTACTGATCACTTGGCATCAAAATCCTCCATCGAGTGGCTAGTACAAATCGGCATTTTCACTGCTATCTATATTCCACACAATCTGCTTTCTTTGTCAAACCTATAAAAGTTAAGGCCAAAACCAGAATCCCCTCTCGATTCCTTCCATGAACGAGAGGTCCACTTTCAATTGAGCAATCAAACCTATAAAAGTTAGGATTACCTCAAACCCACTCGGACAAACCTATAAAAGGTAGGGTCGAACTCCAAATTTTACTTCGATAAATGAAGAGCTCTTTTCGGTTTAAGCAGCCAATCCTATAAAAGTTAGGGTTGCTTGAATCTTTCGATTCTCGGAGTGGAGATCCCACTCTTAGTTTTATCTTTTCGGATTCTTAAGGTGGAGATCCCACCTTGAGTTTCCCTGCAACTAGAGACAGGGTATAAAATCCTTCCTCTTCAGTTTTGGGAGATAGAATATAAAATTCTTCCTCTTCCGCTCTGGGTTTGTCTTTACCCTTAGAAAAGACACATTTCTCAACTTTAAATCCGCGCACTTCATGCGCGGGGGATTTTATCTCAAACCCTAAAAGAGAGATAAGTCTGCGTCTAACACACGTCGCCAATTTAGTCTTTCACCGAATGAAAAGACACCAGAATACGAGTCTGAGGACTTTTATCCTGAATCCTAAGTAAGGATGAGTCGGCGCCTAACACGCGTTGTCGAGTAGTCTATTCTCATGATAAAGACAAAGTCTATGTATTCAAAATCATAGCACCAAGTGTAAGAGAATCAGCTCTCTTAGTACAACGTCACATGTGAGACGGGTTTTAATAATTCACATGCTAGCTGTTCGCGGGAAAAATCGTAGCTTTCTTCATTGTTGATATCATTGCTATCTCAGTTAACAACTTTATGCGTTACAAAGATCCGGTCTTTTTATAAGATCCGGTTACAATGAAAAATCAAAGAAAACAAAGTAAAGATTACAATTTTCCTTATTTGTCGAACTAATCGCGAGCTCCTGTTTTGCGGTCGCTCGCTTTGGTGGGTTCTTTGCCTGCGCCGGGGTTATTTGCCGTGGACCACCGCGTGATCTCGATCCGGTCGGATCTACACGATATGACGGGTAATATTCCACCAAGGGAATAATAGCCGGGAGGGATTGTTTCACCAAGGAAACAACCGCTCGAATCTCGGGATCTAAGAACCAAGCTTAGATCCGGAGTGTGATCGTGTAGATCTCAAATCCAATCCTCTCGAACTCCTGCCTTATTTGGCGTTGGTGATCGCCGAGCACCGGATCTGAAAGTCCAAGTCTCCAAGCCTTCAAAGTTGTGATCTTTTTTAGATCTGAGTCTTCAATCCAGCAGGGCTTCGCCTCTCTCCAAAATTTCCAACCTCTGAAACAAATGAGCACAAGGCCTATTTATAGGCACTCAGAACTGTGCATTTGCACAGTTCTGAGCCTAGCCACCCATGGGTGGCTCGGCCTTGGCCGAGCCACCTCAGGGTGGCTCGGCCTTGGCCGAGCCACCCTGGGGTGGCTCGGCTTTGGCCGAGCCACCTCAGGGTGGCTCGGCCTTGGCCGAGCCACCCTGGGGTGGCTCGGCTTTGGCCGAGCCACCTCAGGGTGGCTCGGCCTTGGCCGAGCCACCCTGGGGTGGCTCGGCTTTGGCCGAGCCACCTCAGGGTGGCTCGGCCTTGGCCGAGCCACCCTGGGGTGGCTCGGCTTTGGCCGAGCCACCCTGGGGTGGTTCGGTTTCGGCCGAGTCCCCGGGTGTTTGTCCGTTTCGTCCTTTGTTTCCGGTTCTGGTTCTCTTGTGTGGTTGATTGACTTGGCAACGACTCTTTGACTTGATTCCAGATTTGGCAGTGAGTCGGGTTCCTGATATGGCAGTAAATCAACTTCTGAATTTGAGTCCGGAATTGATGTTGATTTGATCGTGATTCATCCGAGTTCGCTCTTGTTTAGATGACTCGGTGATTCACCTAAACATTGGTTTGATTCCGCGTGCGAGTGGATGCATTCCAATGCTTGGGTGCGATTTGTCGCCTCGTTAACCTGCTCCGTTGCGTATAGCTTGGCTTCAGCGTTGGCGAGCTAACGGTCTTGTTTGGATACGTCGCCCGGTGGTCCGTTTGTTAAATCGGCGTCGAGCTGTGCTAAGGGACCTATAGGCAATTTTATACGCCTACAGATACCCCCTCCAAAGTATTTCAGTCTCATTCTTTTATAGAAGAGTCTGGAATACTTTGGATGTGATTGCCCCAACCTTCAGTCGGTGTAACGGGACTCTGGAATGACTTCTGTTCTGGATTCCTTCAATTCCTTCAGGCTATTCAGTGCTTTGTAGAATGCCTGTAGGGGTTCCGGTGCTGCATTTATTGTCTGACCGTTGTTGGAATTTGAACTTGAAGTCGATTCTTGATTTCTTGACTTTTTGGCTCGAGTTTGCTGCTTCAACACAGAACTTATCATCGATTGACTGCGTTGAATCTTCATCTATAACGCGTTGTCTGGCGTTTGAGCTTCATTGCGACGCGTTGTCCGGCGTCCAGGCTTCATTATGATGCACTGTTCGGCATTTGACACAGTTTATACTCGTACGTCTGCTGGAGTACACACGGTTTAAGCTCTTAAGGAATTGGAGCATGGATCTTATCCCAAGGTCGTTGGATGCTCGAGTCACGAGACCAACTCATAAAGTTGATGCGTCAATGACTCGCATATTTATAGGATTTTTGGCAAATCCTCAGCCATCAACGGGTTTGATGCGCCTTTACCGACTACCGTTTGAGTCGGGCTAGCATGCGGATTGTTTTAAGTCCGTTCCGCATGTGACGTTATGCTAAAAGAGTTAACTCTTTTAGTGCTACGATATTGAATACGTAGACTTCGTCTTTCTCCTGTGAAAAGACTAAACAGCAACGTGTATCAGACGTTGACTTAGGATTTTTGGCAAATCCTCAGCCCTCAACGGATTTGTCATGCTTTTACCGATTACCGTTTGAATCGGGCTTACATGCGGATTGTCTTAAGTCCGTTCCGCATGTGACGTTGTGCTAAAGGAATGAACTCCCTTAGACTTGATGCTACGACTTCGAATACGTAGACTTCGTCTTTCTCACGGGAATAGACTACCCGGCGACGCGTGTTAGGCGCTGACTTTAGGATTTTTGGCTAACCCCAAGCCTTTAACGGATTTGATTAACCTTTACCGACTACCGTTTGAGTCGGGCTAGCATGCGAATTGTCTAAATCCGTTCCGCATGTAACGTTGTGCTTAGAGACTGAATCCTCTAAGACTTGTTGCTATGACTTTGAATACATAGACTTCGCCGTTGTCATGGGAATAGGCTACCCAGCAACGTGTATTAAACGTTGACTTATCCCTCCTTAGGCTTCGGGATAAAATACCCCAGAATCGAACTCTGGTGTCTTTTTCTACGGGGAAAGACTAAACCGGCGACGCGTGTTAGGCGTCGGCATATCCTTTCTTAGGATTCAGGATGAAATTCCCCATGCGTGTAAGGCATGGATTTTGGTGTTATTAATAACAACCTGTCACAATGTTGAATATGTGAACGGGTGTTCTTTTTAAACGGTTAAGAACTGACCGGCAGCGCGTGTCAGGCGCAGACTTATCCTTGCTTAGGTTTCAGGATAGAATACCCCAGAATCGAACTCTGGTGTCTTTTTGTGCAGAAAAAAGACTAAACCGGCAGCGCGTGTTAGGCGCAGACTTATCCCTGCTTAGGATTCGGGATAAACTTCCTAGGATGAATCCTGAATTCTTCGAAAAGGATTGGTATGGGGAAGGAAGAATTTTATATTCTATTCCCCGAACAAAGAAGGAAAGGAGACTCGAGGTGGGATCTCCACCCCCAGAATCCGGAAAGGTGAAACTAAGAGTGGGATCTCCACTCCGAGAATCAAAAAGATTCGGATAACCCTAACTGTCGGAAGGTTTGATTATCGAACTAAAGATGAATTTCTCGTTTATCGAGAATGAATCGTGGTTTTGGTCCTAACTGTAGGAAGGTTTGACCAAGTGGGAGGTTTGAGGTGACCCTAACTGTAGGAAGGTTTGATCACTCGATTTGAAAGTGGACCTCTCGTTCATTGGAGGAATCGAGAGGGGTTTTTGGTTTTGGTCCTAACTGTAGAAAGGTTTGACCGAATGGAAGGTTTAAGACGATCCTAACTGTAGGAAGGTTTGATCGCTTGATTTGTGGACCTCTCGTTCATTGGGAGAATCGAGAGGGGATTTTGACTGTGGTCCTAACTGTAAGAAGGTTTGACCAATCAGGAACTTTACGTCCAGACTCTAACAGAGAGAGTGTTGAGTGCACAGACACAGTGAGAACTTGAATGGGAGTCCTTATTCATTACATTGCTGTGGTTTTGGGAACTTCCCGTTACATAAATCGTCCACCCCCAGTTTCCTCTGCGGAACTGGTTCGGACATTATTATCAGTTAACTAACCGGGTTATCCTTAAGAATATTAGCTTAATATTCTCCAGGAACTTCCCGTCAAAAGTGGGGAAACAGTTTAGACTCATATACCTATTGGAGTATCAGGGAGTAGTTTAACCTCTTATACCGGTCGGAGGATTGAGAAACAGTTTATACTCGTATACTCTTTGGAGTGTCAGGAAGCAGTTTATACTCTTATACCGGTCGGAGTTTTGCCGTTTTTATTTGGCTTACCTTAGCGTTATAACGCCGGCTTCGACCAAGGTCTGAATGCTATTCCTGAGAGCAAAGCAATCCTTGGTGGGATGAACAACCCTTCTGTGGTATGCACAGTACTTTGGGTCCGTAGTGTTATCAGCTTCCTCCTGATTCGTGATAGGTGGTAGCTTGATCTTGTTGCCTTCGAGGAGCGATTCGAAGATGGTTGGAACGTCTTCGTCCTTGAAGGAATACTCTCTCTGGAGTCTCGGACCCGAAGTCTTCTGCTGCCTTCGGGATTGCTGTTGTGACGCTTGATTAGCACCACCAGCAGCTGCAGGTGCTTTGCCCTTACCACGGGAAGCGAAGTTTGAGTCCAGCAGATTAACCGTCGGTTGGTTCCTTTCGGCCTTCTTCCTTTTAAGGAAGCGTTCGGCTTGTTCACCGCGCACCTTCAGATCCTTCCAAGTGTCAGACGGTGCTGTCCCCATTGCCTCCAATACGTCCAATGCGAGGTTGTTGTGGCAAGTCTGGAGAATGAATTCCTCGGTGATCGGGTCCCGGCAATTCATCGCCTTGTTCCGGAACCTTTTGACGAAGGTGTCGACTAACTCCCCGTCTTTTTGTTTCTCGTCGAGCAACGATCCGATAGAGATCTCGGTGTCGTCGTCGAAGAAATTTGCAAGGAACTTCGTCTCCATGTCATCCCAGCTGTTCACGCTTCCTGGCTTGAGGCGACGATACCAATCGAAGGCAGCTCCGCGAAGAGTGCCGACGAATGACCGCACCATCAGAGGCTCGTTCCCAGAGATAGCACCCAGGTGCGATTTGAAATAAATCAAATGCTGGGTGGGGGAACCCCTTCCATCGAACGGCGTGAAGTTGATTAGACTAAACTTCGCCGGATAGGGGATTGATTCCCATTCCCTCGGGTATGGACAAGGAATGCCCGTTTTCTTTACCTCTTGAGCAGACAGCAACGTATTGATTTTACTCTCGAGGCTTTTGATCTTCAAGTCTTCACTTGTATCCCCGTTGGCATCCTCACTACCACCCCCTGCATTGATGGGAGGGTTATTGGCATTGTGAGCTTCATCCCCATCCGCGTGCTCCTTTTCCTGAGCAACCTGGTTACGGTGGCTTGGTTCACCTTGTTGGTTCCTGAATGCTTGGATTTGCTGTTCATGCATCTCTCTCATCTGCTGCATGGCCGTCTCCATCTCGAATTTAAAACTTTCTTTCTGCTTAGCCAAAGCGTCTTCAAGCATTTTGGCCATTTCTTCCGCGCCTATCATGAATGACTCGCGGGGTTGTCCTTCGCTGGACACTGTATTGTCCGATGCGACAGCAGAGCAGGAATCCGATTCTTCATCTTCCGAAGGCAATCTTATCCGAACCCTACCATAAGTTCCTCGTGCGATGGCTCCGGACTGCAGACGGGTTACACGCCGGGACGCTTCCAGAAACGATTTGAGATCAATCTGTGTCGATGTCTCTTTGCTGGTCATGTTGGCGGTGACCTTCGGAAATTCTCCATCCTTAACCACTGTTCTTCTTTGCCGGAAGCGCCTATGCCTTGGTTTTGGCGTTTCGGTGCCGAGCCTTTCGAACACTGAAATTCTCTCGGGGACTCCCTTGATGCAGTTGCATTGAGACAGTACTACCCGAATGAGCTTGGCACATGGGCACTGAGTTTCGAGCCCTTGAGGGCTTCTTTTTCTTGTTTTGTTCGTACCCCCAGCACGATAGTACAACTCGTCCATTTGATCGGAGTAACCTATCGCGTGTTGGCATGATTTCCCAGGTATAACGTTATCATCCTCGGATGACAACGTTTCCTTCTGAGAGCAAACTGCCTTATTTGGACTTCCGAGAGTCACTCGCCTCGAAACACGCCTTTGTAGACATGAATTCTCAGCGGGCTCCCGAACTTCGATGCGCAAGGTAGTGCGCTTGGGTGCCGTAAACTCTTTGTCATGTTGAGGGTTGTGTCGACCCCCAGCATGTTGATTAGTTCGGAGCCTCTTCATCGGGCCCGAGCGTTCATGGACTTCGTTGCGCTCGTCGGGAATTGGACCGAGGCGCTCCAAGATTGACCTCCTTCCTCGGGATGGTTCGGGAGGTTGAACTCGTTTTGAAGGCTGTAAAGGTCGATCCTCGGCCTGACTCACCACTTTGGACTTTGGCCTCCATATTTTGTGAGTTAGTGGTGATTTCTTGGCTACTCCATTCTGCCACCTTCTACGGGCTTCTTGAACTTGAGCTCGTGCTTGTGCTGAGAGTGCGCGGCGCTTCTGAATGCGATCCTCCAGCGTTGAACGGTTCCGTTTGACACGGATCCATTCGTTCGTTGGTGGCTTGGAGGAGTTGCCATTCATTGGTTGTTGAGGTCGTTCGCCTCTTCTGTTCTTCAGATCCGTGTTGTAACGGATCCCGTCCACAGATTCCATTGCCTTTGCGATTTGTTTCGCAAGGCGCTGACGTTGCCTTTGGCGGGCTCTCTTTGAGAGAGTCACTACGCCCTCGGCAACGGAAGATTCGGCCAGAGCAGATCTGACCTGGTTGGAAGGAGAGATCTCACCCGATGCAGCTTCGGCATCAAACGGGGCGAGATCTTCGTTGGCAGCTTCAACTTCTTCGTACCAACGAAGTTTTCTCTTGGAAGAGAGCTTTGGAGACTTGGACTTGCGAGGGGAGGTGGATTCGGACGAGGATGACAGATACTCCTCGAACTTTTGTTGGTCGAATTCGTACTCGACCTCCTCCTCGACCGGGATCGGGATCCGCGGCTGCGACGCGACAGCTTCGGCAGTAAAGCTGTTGGCTCCCACTGTGGTCGCCAGATTGTTCGCGGGAAAAATCGTAGCTTTCTTCATTGTTGATATCATTGCTATCTCAGTTAACAACTTTATGCGTTACAAAGATCCGGTCTTTTTATAAGATCCGGTTACAATGAAAAATCAAAGAAAACAAAGTAAAGATTACAATTTTCCTTATTTGTCGAACTAATCGCGAGCTCCTGTTTTGCGGTCGCTCGCTTTGGTGGGTTCTTTGCCTGCGCCGGGGTTATTTGCCGTGGACCACCGCGTGATCTCGATCCGGTCGGATCTACACGATATGACGGGTAATATTCCACCAAGGGAATAATAGCCGGGAGGGATTGTTTCACCAAGGAAACAACCGCTCGAATCTCGGGATCTAAGAACCAAGCTTAGATCCGGAGTGTGATCGTGTAGATCTCAAATCCAATCCTCTCGAACTCCTGCCTTATTTGGCGTTGGTGATCGCCGAGCACCGGATCTGAAAGTCCAAGTCTCCAAGCCTTCAAAGTTGTGATCTTTTTTAGATCTGAGTCTTCAATCCAGCAGGGCTTCGCCTCTCTCCAAAATTTCCAACCTCTGAAACAAATGAGCACAAGGCCTATTTATAGGCACTCAGAACTGTGCATTTGCACAGTTCTGAGCCTAGCCACCCATGGGTGGCTCGGCCTTGGCCGAGCCACCTCAGGGTGGCTCGGCCTTGGCCGAGCCACCCTGGGGTGGCTCGGCTTTGGCCGAGCCACCTCAGGGTGGCTCGGCCTTGGCCGAGCCACCCTGGGGTGGCTCGGCCACCGAGCCACCTCAGGGTGGCTCGGCTTGGGCCGAGCCACCCTGGGGTGGTTCGGTTTCGGCCGAGTCCCCGGGTGTTTGTCCGTTTCGTCCTTTGTTTCCGGTTCTGGTTCTCTTGTGTGGTTGATTGACTTGGCAACGACTTGTTGACTTGATTCCAGATATGGCAGTGAGTCGGGTTCCTGATATGGCAGTAAACCAACTTCTGAATTTGAGTCCGGAATTGATGTTGATTTGATCGTGATTCATCCGAGTTCGCTCTTGTTTAGATGACTCGGTGATTCACCTCTTTGACTTGATTCCAGATTTGGCAGTGAGTCGGGTTCCTGATATGGCAGTAAATCAACTTCTGAATTTGAGTCCGGAATTGATGTTGATTTGATCGTGATTCATCCGAGTTCGCTCTTGTTTAGATGACTCGGTGATTCACCTAAACATTGGTTTGATTCCGCGTGCGAGTGGATGCATTCCAATGCTTGGGTGCGATTTGTCGCCTCGTTAACCTGCTCCGTTGCGTATAGCTTGGCTTCAGCGTTGGCGAGCTAACGGTCTTGTTTGGATACGTCGCCCGGTGGTCCGTTTGTTAAATCGGCGTCGAGCTGTGCTAAGGGACCTATAGGCAATTTTATACGCCTACACTAGCCTGATTCAAATGGTAGTCGGTAAAGGCACATCAAATCCGTTGAAGGCTGAGGATTTGCCAAAAATCCCAAGTCTACGTCTAGGCACATCAAATCCGTTGAAGGCTGAGGATTTGCCAAAAATCCCAAGTCTACGTCTAACACACGTTGTCGGTTTAGTCTTTCACCGAATGGAAAGACACCAGAATATAAGTCTGGGGTCTTTTATCCTGAATCCTAAGTAAGGATGAGTCAGCGCCTAACACGCATTGCCGGGTAGTCTATTCCCGTGATAAAGACAAAGTCTACGTATTCCACATCGTAGCACTAAAAGAATTAATTCTTTTAGCACAACGTTATATGCGGAACGGACTTATACAATCTGCATGCTAGCCCGATTCAAAGGGTAATCAGTAAAGGCACATCAAATCCGTTGAAGGCTGAGGATTTGTCAAAAATCCTATAAGCATTGTGTCCACTGGGTTCACAATCAACAAAGAAACATCATGATACAATATGAGTATACTAAATCAAATATTGGGTCTTTACTAATAGATCAAGTCGAAGCATACAATGATAAAGCTCATCAGCCCGAACACAATCGGCGACCGAGAATATGAAGTTCCAACCTAGAGAGCCTATCTGCATAACCCTGCTCAAGCTCAGCCTGCAGATCAGCTCAGACAGAATCTTCAGAACTGCTCAAGATCTTCGTGGCTTCACCTTTTAGCTTCATCAATCTCTCCTGCGTAGATCCTAGTCTCTCAAGTATCTCTCCACGAGAGCACTCTAAACCAGCCAGCTCATCTGTGATGATAGCACCAGACTCCTCAGCTTACTTCAGGACCTTCTTCAACCTGGCTACCTCTTCGCGGTTGAAGTCTAAAGAACTAAGTAACTCGGCTCTATCCATATCCTTCCTCGCAAGACTAGCCATTATCTGCGTGATAGAACTCTCATGTGACTGAAGCTCGCTACCAATAGAAGATCTAAGGTCACACCATTGTGTCAGTCTATGCTCTAACTGAGAAGATACGAAAGAAGAAGCCCCACTAGCCTTCAACTCCTCTAACTCTCGAAATTCACACTCCAGAACAACAAAGTCGGCAGTGAGAGAATCAGCTAGCTTAGGATATCCCTCCTCTCTAATCATCATCATGTGTCGAGCAAGGAAACGCCTGAACTGATCGAAGCAATATCCCTGATGAAGAAGTTTCTCGATCATTCCGTCAAAAAAGTTGACGAAATAACCAAGATCCACTCGAAAATGTCTTTACTAGGATCTGGATCGGCTAAAAGATCTAGGACACACTCATAAGGAGACAGTGGAGACCTTACAAGTAATGGTGCAGAAGGATAAGAGACTCTAGGATATAATGGGGAAATTCAAAGCGAATTACGAGCGTACCAGTACCAACAGAGGTCCCTTCAGTTTGAGGTCCTATGATAGGCTCCGTCAATCTAATCTCAGCAGACTCGGGAATGGTAGCAGGCGTGGTCATCGATGGTATATCAACCCCTCTAGGTAATTCTATAATGCCCGTTAGGTCTGGAGAAGAGACACCATCGTCAGGCAAACTAGCAGTGCTAGGAATCGTAGTCGTATCAGACATGATGGCTGGTCCTATGATTACAATTCTTTATTAGTCAAATAGAGATTTTGGCAAAAGAAAAGAATGACGATGGAGGAGATTATATGCATACCTGCAGATCTATCACCCTCAGCTAGACTAGGGATGCCAGAAATCATAGCCATATCAGTTCCGGTGGCTAGTCCTATGATTAGAACTCCCTATCAGTTAAATGGAAGTTTCAACAAATTACAATGTTAGAGATTAGATATATACCTGCAGATGAACCACCTTCAAAGGATGGTCCTACAGCCTCTCTGGTAACCAGCTTTGCCAACATCTCAACTAGCAATCTAGTGTCGGATCATGCTGGTCGTGTCGGGGTTTGTCTTTCAAAGAGGAAGAAGATCGCTCATAAATCGCATATTGGTCAGCGGGCTCGCGGAGCAGAGTTACGAGGTACTACTGATGCGGCATAAACATGTACCAAAAAGGTTGCAAGTGTACAACCGTGTCAAGTTATAGTATTTAAGATATCGATCCCATAAGGAAGGTGTTTTGTAGGAGAAAATATGAAATCGGTTCTTATGTTGTGTGCGTGACAAGTAGGAGTGATAAGTGAATATGATTGTGAAGAGATTGAGAGAATGAAAGTGATAGTGTGTAAATCGGCACGAAAAAATTGTAAAATCTAAACTACAAAATAAAATTGCAAGAATTAAATGCACGAAAATAAATCTACTCTATAAGCATAAAATAAATCTAAGGCAAGAGGGTTCTAGCCTCTTGACTATTTAACAAGAAAAATAAAATCTAACTACAAGCATAGAAATAAATCTAAACTAATAAGCAATAAAAGAGAAAAGAAAGAAATGCAAACCTTCAAATAATTCTCCATCTTCATCTTCATCTTCATCATCCAACAAAGAGAAGAAGAGAAAAATTTAAAGTGGTGAAAAAATTATTATTATTAATTGCAACTAAAGTTACAATTTTGGAAGGCCTTCTCAATTAAGAGTAGCCCTCCTCTCCAAAAGGAGTTTACAAAATTTTCACACCTCTAACCCTCACTCTCTACCCCTATTTATAGTAATCTTCAATGAATATGAGCCATTGGATTTGTCTTGAGCCCCAAGAAACAATCTCTACCTTTGAATTTGCTTTTTGTTCTTCTCTAGCCCAAATATAGGAGGCCCATATGATTTCCAAAATAAATAAAAATCCAAGTTGCAAAAGCCAAGTCCGGTCCAATTTGATGCTTCATTTGATTTAGAAAATAAAGAGCTGTAGCAATGAAGTCCGGCCCAAGTGGATTTGAAAAATCCAAGCAAGTTTTTGGATATTTTTATAAGTTTTTGGTACATGTGATTATCCAAAATATTTGATAATCACAATTCCAGCAGTCCATATCCGGCCATTCATATGATTAAATCAAGACCGACCCTAGTGGAGGTTGGTTTGATTTAGAAAATGTAATCAGTAGTTCGTTCTCAACTCTCTGCAGCAAAGAACAAGTCCGGCCCATGAAGTTTTTCTTTTGATTTTCAAAATAAAATATGAAGAGCCGGCCCAATTCATTCTGCAGCTGCAAGTCCGGTCATATGTTTCACAATTAAAAGCTAATTCTTTGCATAAAAGCCCACTTCATTCCAACTATTTGCATCCAAGTCCACGTTTGATTTTGAAATTC
>NC_033795.1:65897986-65920486 GCF_001876935.1 Asparagus officinalis
AGTATATGGACTTAACAATAATGATATACATCTTCTATTAAGTCTATATAATCATTTTGTATTGTTTCAAAACATAGTTTAGTCAAAATGTCAAAACATGTATGTTTAGTTTTCATAGTATATAAAATCATTTTGTACTGCGTGAGCCATTTGTTCTCCTCAGCTAAGAGTTTTGCTGCCACATTTCTTGGTATTCTGTAGTTAATAAAATCATTTTGTATTGTTTCAAAACATAGTTTAGTCAAAATGTCAAAACATGTATGTTTAGTTTTCATAGTATATAAAATCATTTTGTACTGCGTGAGCCATTTGTTCTCCTCAGCTAAGAGTTTTGCTGCCACATTTCTTGGTATTCTGTAGTTATGTACAAAAACCCCAGCGCTATCCAACACTCGTAAGCTAAATGCGCCTACATCAGGGATATATTGATTCACCTCTTTTAAGGTAGCACGATCCACATTTGTCAAATACGTGCTTTTTAGCATGTCCCACTTGCCAACGATGTTATTATAGTAAACTATTATTTTTCTACCTTATGATCAACAACAATGGGTTCATCTTTGTGCCACCTTCTTTTAACTGTAATACCTTAGCCCTCGGTTTCTTATCTTTAGTGAATGGTGTCCTAACCAATTTACCTTTCTTGGTTGCTCTTCCGCTTGGTGCTCTACTCCTAAAACCCACATATTTTTTTCTCACCGGCCTCCTCGACCTCATCAATCTTTTGCTAAGTGGAACATTCTCAACCACACCTTCCTCCTCCATAGATGTATGCCCATCTTTAGTTGTCAGTCCTTTTGTCTCCTCTGCCACCTCGGATCTCTCCTCAACCATCTGCTTGTCCTCATCATCATTGATCACTTCGTATCTCTCTTCGCTCTTGTCCATTTCCTCAACAACTTCATTCTTGTCCACATCGTCTCTCTCTCCATTCGAGTCCTCTTCATCCTCAACCATCTGAATGTCCTCCTCATCCTTGATCACTTAGTCTTTGACTTCGTTCTTACCCATTTCATCGACACCTTCATTCATGGTGACGTCGTCTCTCTCTCCATGGTTGTCCTCTTCATCCTCAAATACGAGCTCATTATCAATGTTTTCTCCATCAATTTCATGCTTGTCCTCTTCATCCACTATAGGCTTTCCTTTCAGCTGCTATGCAATAAGCTTCTTCACATTGTTCTTTAAAACCAAGGGATCTACTATGTCAAAAGATCCATCCAACCCCTTAACCTTTTCGTTAAGTCTGCGAATCTTGTTCATGAAAGTTTAACAATACAATTTCGTCGAGACCCTCAGTGTATAAAAAAGTTTCTGGTTTACTTTAGCAATATTCCACATGTAACATATATAAATTAAAAGTTCTTCAATCATCTATAGTTAATATGTTAACTCTTGTAGCTAACATGTTAACTCTTGTAATTAACATGTTAACTCTTGTAGGTAACATGTTATCTTCAAAGGTAACATGTTAACTGTTGTGGCTAACATGTTAACTCTTGTAGGTAACATGTTAACTGTTGTAGTTAACATATCAACTCTTATTGCTAACATGTTAATTCTTTTGGGTAACATGTTAAATATTGTGGTTAACATGTTAACTATTATTTTTAACATATTAACTATTGTGATTTAGCACCTTAGAACTTATCAAACCTATTGACCAACTCTTCTCATGTTCCTTCTCTTCTTCCTTCTTTTCACCCTTCTTTTCTTCTTCAATCTTCCTCTTCCTTACTACTGCTTTCTTCCCCTCCGTATGTACGACTTGAAATTATGGTACAATCCCTTCACTTCTAATCCTCGTATGATCATATTCCCTCATCAATGGCCTTCCGATTGGATATTTCTTAACCCATGGGCCAATTTCAGCTATGGGTTTATGTACAATATGGATACTAGCTTTTCCAGCCTTGGAAACTATTGTGGGCTTTCGGAAAGATCCATACTTCTCACCAATTATCACCCAATTAGTGAGGGGTGGCTTGAATCTAATGCACAAGGCATATCTTTTAATCCCATCATTTCATAGTACCATAGCTGCAAAAAAAATAATACATGTTAGTATGCACTACTAATCTTTTAAACATGAATATAGTTAACAGAACTGAACTGAAATATAGTTAACAGTGACATGTTAACTTTAACACTGGAAACACTATAGTTAACATAAACTTGAATATAGTTAACCAGATCCTTAAAATAGTTAACATGAACCAGCTAGCCTTAATGGTTTCTTGACGTAAGTTGATATAATACATGCAAGCGTTTACATGCACAGGTTAACCACAACAATATAAAACATTTAATACAACTTACAGGGATCAAAGACATGCATCCAGGTACATAGCTTACTCCTGACCTGTGCAGACCTTCCCTGACAATCTTAATTCCTTTCTTCGTCTGATCATAGATGTATTTCCCCCAGGCCACATTCCTCACTCTTTTAATATAATCAACATATTTGAACAAGAGCCTTGGGATGCCTTAGACATTGCTAGGGCACCACATAATTGAACATTGATATAATATCTACAGTAACACATAATCTTTAATATCTTTCTCCTTTCTTGATTCAACAAGAGATTGTAGTAGCTCTTCCGCATATCGCCGCATATTCTTCGCTAATTTCTTTGGGGTTCTAGTAATATGTTCACCAAAATACTCCACCCAAAACCTAGGGAAAGGATGTCTATTATTGTAAATTATTTCCCCATCAATTAGGAAACCTGTATGTTCATGCACCCGGTCCATATCAAAATTAACAACATTTTCTCCCCTACTTTAGGCATCGGGCAGAGAAAACATCACTTCATTACCCTTATAGTGACTCAATACAAGTTCCAGCGTGGGTCGATCTACTGCTGGGGGGCCAAACTTTACATAATGCTGGAATTTACACCCTTGGTATGCATCCTAATGACACTGTCGCATTCTCGGTTCGAGGACTTTCATAAATTTACAATATGCGACGAAACTAGATGTAGGTCTAATTTCATCAGCACCTGACTTTTTCTTGTATTAAAATTAAATATTTAACATGAACCACACTTAACTTAACATCCAACATCCAATAGTTAACATGCAACGATGAACTGTAATAGTTACGATATACACCTTAACAAATAATAGCTAACATGCAATGATGAACTGTAACAGTTACGCTATACACCTTAACAAATAATAGCCAAAATTAACATTAATAAGAGGTATATAGTTCACAGTTAACATTAAGGTATCAGCTATAACATGTCCTTCAACCAATGTCCAGGCATATAGTTCACAATGCACCTTAATCTATCTAAATTGGAAAATATAACATTTAACATTATCTTACTTCTTTATGGATTTCTATGGTGCATTTTCTAAACTTGTAATTTTCCTTTTTCTCCTTACACCCCTTTGGAAACTCAACAACGTCTGGGTGGCTTCATCTGTGCTGCCATTCCCTGATGATGACGCATGGGTGGACGAAGACTTGGAACGGGGGAGGTTGTGAGAGAATCGGTACCACGGCCGGTCTCAAATGGCAAATGGGGGTCTTCGTCGGTCTTGGAAGATGAGGGAGAGTCTTCTCGCTCATTGTTCATCAATGCATGTTCCTGACGTTGCAGCGACGGAGGAGGATGGTGAACAACTTTGAATTCGTTCGCCGATTTTTTCGCCATCTTCGATTCGATTCCAACATAACCCTAGAGTGCAGATTTTGGTTTTTCGCCGGAGGGAGAGCAAGAGATAGAGTGCGAGAGGGAGAGAGGAGAGAGAGAGAGAGAGAGAGAGAGAGAGAGAGAGAGAGAGAGAGAGAGAGAGAGAGACGGAGTGGACGGGCACCGTTACCAACGCACGGAGGCTGTAGTGGAGTGGACGGGAAGGGTAGAGTCGGGTTTCTGAGAATTACAGCTCATTCTCGTGAGCTGGAGGGTCTGAATGAACTTTTACAATGTATTTTGGGTTTATACAAAATAATAAAAGTATAGGGGTTGCTGCACATTGTTTTTTCAATTTTTGGGCCTTGAAGCAATTTTCCCTTATTACAATTTGAGTACATATCAAATTAGTTTGCAACTACATGACATATTGTTAACTAATAATAGTACCATACTTAAAAATAATCACAAAAATTACACATAATTTCTAAACTAAATTTTTTTTTCATATATTTCAGTTTATTCTTCAATTATTTTACTTTCAAGGCATATATGTCTCCATATTTATTTTCAATGCGAGATATGTTCCTTTCATGGCTGAATTCAACATTTTCTTGAGCCAATTGAAAAAGAGTCCTGCTACAGGGACCCTAAATAGGGGACCCTGGGGCGGGACAGGTGAGGTGCCAGCTTGGGAGGGTGTGATACACTGTTCATGAACAGTGTATCACACCCTCCCAAGCTGACACCTCACCTGTCCCACCCCAGGGTCCCCTATTTGGGGTCCCTGTAGCAGGACTCTGAGATTTAAAACCATGGGAATACTTTTGTAGCTTTTATTTTTTTTTTTGTGACAAGGGAAAACTGGTCAGTCACTCAGCGCGCCTCTTTGGGGTCTGGCGGAGACCACTGTTCGAATTCCCCCGATCGCCCAACAGCTGAGGGAGCTATCTCCTTGCTACCAAGGAGCCAGGAGTTGGAGATAAAATTGTTGAATTGGTGATATTGCCAAGGAAGAGGCTGCCACATTTTTTATAAGCACATATGTACCCTATTTTATTTAGAAGGGCCGGGGTTTTTGCCTTTGAACCTAAACTTTTACCCTAGTTTACTACTAAATCTAAATAGTCTTATTTGTACATATAAATCCAATCCACTTAATTTTTCCTTGTTTATACTAATCTTCAAAAAAAACTACATAACTATATGGTCCTGCCGAAAAACTATTAAAATCCCTATGTTACCCCTTTTTCTCCTTCCATTCTTCACTAAAAAAACTTTGAAGAAATCTATTTTATCCCTCTCTCCCTCTAAAAACTTTTGGAAAAAACCCTAAAAATTTAAAATTTGTAAATATAAATATCCTAAAAATTTCAATCCTACAAACAGTAAATCAAAAATCTAAGAATTGTAAACAACACCTAAAATTTGGGAATTTGCAAAAAACACCACAGACGTCTACAAAATTTCATAAAAGACACTCAAGAATTACAAATTTATGAAAACATACTAAAAAGATCAAAACTTGCAAAACTGTATTTTTTTGTAAACTTTTATAAGTTTTAGGGTGTTTTCCAAACATTTTATGGTATTTTTTGCAATTGACTAAACTTTTAAGGTATTTTTTTGTGAATTGTAAATGTAGGGAGACATTTGTAATTATAGGATTTTTGGTGTAATTTATGGGTTTGAAATTTTCAGGGTGTTTTTTCTATATTTTAAAATTTAAAGTGTTTTTTGTAATTTCCAAAATATTTATCGTGCTTTCTGTAATTCTAAAATATTTTTGGGTGATGATTTCAGTTTCAAGATTTTCATTGTATTAAAAGTATGGCAACATAATACAAAGCATAACAATAAAAGACATAAGCATAACAACAAAAAAATAAAAGTATAGCAGGAAATGTCTGAAAATATAGAATAAAAAGCGACAAGTGTAGGATGAAAGTACTAAAAATATAGTAAGAAAAGATATAAGTGTAGCAACAACATTCAAAGTAGAAAAACACTAAAGGCACACCCTTGGGCACACTCTCAGCCACACCCCCTCACCTGTTACAGTGCAGGGGGCCTCACATGGGATTTTTTTAAAAAATCCCATCACTAGTAGAAAATTGAACAAACTAGACGGAACAAACTAGACGGAATTTTTTTCCGTCTAGTTTGAGGCAATCTAGACGGAACAAATTCCGTCTAGTTTGTTCCGTCTAGTTTGAATCAATTTAGACGGAAATTTCCGTCTAGTTTGACAAACTAGACGGTTTTTATTTTTTTTTAAAATTAACACTCAATCTAGACGGAATTTCCGTCTAGGTTGATACAACCTAGACGGAAATTCCGTCTAGATTGTCTAAAAAAATTACGGAGCCTCCCCCCTCTTTTTTCATTTCCCCGCCTATATTTTCATTTCGGCGCCTTTTTTTTTCTTCCCCTCTCGATCTAAACCCCACCCCCCCTCTCTTTCCCCAAATCTCTCTCTCTCGTCTCCACGCCGCCTGCTCCTCAAAACGGCGCCGAGATCCTCTCATCCCCCCCTCCACCTCCACTGCCAGCGCCGCCCTCTCTCATCTCCATCCTCACCAAGCCCTCAACCCAGCCCGCAACACTCCCTCCGCCTCTACCTCCCAAACCCTAACCCTAGCCCCAAGCACCCCGTCCTCCTCTACTTCCACGGCGGCGGCATCGTTATATTCTCGCCCGCCTCCGGCCTCGTCCACCTCTCCTCCACCGCCCGCTCCACCCGCATCCCCGCCCTCGTCGCCTCCGTCGCCTATAGCCTCGCCCCCGAGCACCACCTCCCCGCAAAGAGATGTCGACCGCTGGAGAACTTGCGTACTCGTACGCCGCCATCATCCTCTACGACGACGACATCCCCATTACGATACTCTTTCTTCCCTTTCCCCCCAATTTCAAGAATTAGGGTTTTGCTTCTTTCAATCTGCGGTTATTTAATTTTCATGAGGTTTAGAATAGAATTATTCTACAGTTTGTATGGATTACTGGGTGATTAGGTCACTAAGAATGCAATTATCATTAACTGGATATGTTTGGCAACAAATGCTTCTTTACTGTATAATGTCAAATTGTAAAAGCTATGGAGACTTGGGATCCAAATAATGCAATTTCTGTATAGAAAATTAGGGCTATAGAACCATGGTCAGTTCTGTCCCTGGTAGGTAGTTAAAATTTTGTACTTGTTAATGCCTATTTTGGATATGTTACATCTAAACTAACTAATAGGGGAGATATGACCACTAATTTGTACATTATTTCAACTTCTTCAGGGGGTAGTGATCTTCTCAGTTCGGAGACAAATAGCAGCGTAAAGGACACAAAAATTTCAATTGATTGCAGTAGGCCGGAGTCTCCGGTTGTGGAAACTTGCTCTAACCCATGTACGCGAGGTAAAATTCTATGGTTGGAGATAACTGAAATTTTTTCAGTAAAAAAGGTAAAAAGCTTGGATCCTTGAACAATAATTTTTTGCGTACAGTTCTTATGATAGAATGTCAATGTTGAATCCTCATCTGCAGTTGTGTACTCATTCCTTTTCCATGTAAGTATAAAATTTTTCTACTTAACTTCTAAACTTCCTTTGGTTTGGATGATGGTGACATAAAGGAGGCATAATCACTTTAACTGATAGCTCAAACCAGAGATAGACTTTAGCTTCACTGATACCTACATTTTCGATAATCTTTTTAGTTTCTTATGCTTGAATGTCGATGTGTCCAAAAACTGTATGACAAGTATTTTAAATCAAAACATGTATCTTGATTTACAGCTGAAATCAATGATATACATGGAGTACCCTGTGTAAACACTTCTGGTATTTTCATGGAGTTATGATTTCATTCCCTCTTGATTTACAGCATATGACTATGTTTGAAGGACTTCAACTTTTTGAGCAGCTGTTTGATAGTTCAGAGATTACAAGGCTAAATTCGTTAGCAAATAACTTGAGAGCCGCTGGTCATAAAAGAGAGTTCCGTGGTAAACTCCGTTATTTACCTTTTTCATATTCTCATCCAACAAGTTATCATCTCTCATTGTACCTTATTTTTGTTACAGTTTTTGTATTAATATTGCTATCTTAAGATCTTGATATGATTAACCAGCTTTTGCCAATCTATTTCTGCAATTAGAACAGTATTAGTTACTAACTTAATCCTATTCTTTCAAAAGTTGGAGGCTTTAGGCCTAGTTATACATGATTACCAATCTTCCTGTGTCTATGGATCATTTGCATACCTCTAAGTTATATGATGGAGCTTTTCAGGAGTCTTAACACTTGGGGAAAATTGTAAATTTCTACATCACGGGAAACCATAATTAGGGATGATCAAGTATATATATATATATATGTTAAGGACATATCACATAGGATCAGGTTGAGTTCCTTTTGTACGTATTGTTTGAGATGTGTAATATCTAGTCCATGTGCATCACAAGCTAAACATCTTCAAATTCTCTGTACCATTCATCTCTTGGTTTGTGTTGGATTGAGAATTGTACTTTGAAGATATTTTTGTTATTACAAAGACATTTTACTTATCTGAACTTGATGCCATCACACCTGTGTATGACAGTGAGAGGTTGTCATGTTTCTCTTATAACAATTTTGTTTTGCTATGCTGTTTTATGTTAAGTTTTCTTATTGGGTTTAAGTATTATATGATATTTCTTTGTTTGCGGTGAAGCTGGAGCCCGTTAATGAAGGAGAAGGAAGCGACCCAAATTGCGTTTTAAATTTTTTTTTACTTTAATGCTGTGATATTTTCTCTGAAGGAGACTGACACTGTTCATTTGCCTCTCTGCTCTTATTTCTCCAATTTTTTAGTACTTTTTTGAAGGTTTGGGGGTAGGTTTAGGCTTGTCGTATCATTATTAAACTGGATTTTGTATTCCTTTCTGCTCTTTTATGATGAATCTTAATCTGGGTGATGACGATTGTAGGAGTTTTGGATGGTGAAACACACCGGTAGATTCTGCATGTCGATTTCTTCAAAGGCTATGTTGATTACCGGAATCAATGATTGAAGACACTGGAATTATATCCAGTCAAGGGTTCGGCTATTATTTGAGGTAATTTGTTATACATGGTTTACTGTTTAGTTTGTGGATATATCTGATTCTTTCATTATGCAGGTCTTAGCCTTTCCTTGTTAACTTATTGTAGTTATGTATGGTGTACCATTTAATTTGTCGATTTCTTTTCTCTTTGTAATTTCTGTCTCAGGTCCTCTCTAAGTCGAACAAACTCACAGAGATTTGCACTTCAGCTAGGTAAGTTAAACATTCTTTATTTACTTGTCCGTCTTTGATTTAATTTACTTGAAGGTAGCTAAACGACTTTTGGTTGTCCTGCTTCTCAAGCTACATTTCAGAGTTAAGACACTTCTTGCGAGTCAAATATGATAATCTTTCTTCTCTAGGTTAGAAGTATTTGCATATTTGTTCAGTTTCTATCATCTCAATATATATGTCTAGCTGAAGTTGCCTTAGATTTTCTTTTTGAAGTTGTTTCATGCTAATTTTGCCAGAGCTTGTTTCTAGTGAAAGGATAATTAGGGGTTTTACTGATCAGAGTATACTCCCATTTCTCTCACTTCTGCTAGTGAGCTTCCTTCAGGGAGGAGATGGTTTAACGAAAATGGACTTTTTTCAAGAGGAAAATCTTATTGGAACAGTCTGTTTGGTTTATCCTTCGGTAACCAATATTTTGATTTCCCTATTAGTTCTTCTGCAAAGTTAATGCTTTCTAAGTGTATTTCATGGCATGGACTAATTGATGTTGAATTTTGTATAATGTAGGATTAAGGAGGAAGAAACATGATGCTTCAACAACTTGGAGGAGTAAATGCAATTGGATTCTATAAATTATGCAAAGTTCATTAAGTTATGTAAACAATTGTATTCTTTATAATCAATCTATGTAAAAAATTTATGCACCTTTCTAGTATTTTGGTGAATGTATTATTTGAATATAACTATATTTGATATTGAAATATAATTAGATCAATTGTGTTGGATATGAACATGATTTGGTGTTGTGCTATATTGTGTACATGTGATATTATATAACGTGTAACGTAGATTTTGCAAAAAAAAAAAAAAAAAAAAAAAAAAAAAAAAAAAAAAAACTACTGTAGCAGAGCAACCTAGACGGCATTCCGTCTAGGTTGCACTGTAGCAATCCGTCTAGATTGCTAATCTAGACGGAATTTCGTCTAGGTTGCTACTATAGCAACCTAGACGGAATTCCGTCGAGATAGCAACCTAGACGGATTTCTTACTTCCGTCTAGCTTGATATCCGTCTAGGTTGGTCAACCTAGACGGAATTCTGTCTAGTTTACCCCAACCTAGACGGAAACAGATTAAACCAAGCAAACTAGACGGAATTCCGTCTAGGTGTACCAACCTAGACGGGAAATTGAGCAATCTAGACGGAAATTTCCGTCTAGATTGCTCGTTTTTCTACTAGTGCATGTGGGACCCTCTGCACTGTAGCAGGTGAGGGGGTGTGGCTGAGAGTATGCCCAAGTGTGTGCCTCTAGTGCCTCCCTTCAAAGTATGGCAAGAATAGATAAAATTAGAGCAACTTGATCATGTAAGTATAACAGCTAAAGGCTTAAGTGTAGAACGTAAGCAATAGTAATTCCCACTTGGCATTAAAAATTTACAAAAAATATTTTGAAAATTTTGGGATTTGTAGAAAAAACCTAAATGTTTTGAGAACTGTAGAAAACACTCTAAAAATCTTGGATCCATAAACATCACCCAAAACATTTTAGCATTTGTAGACAATATACTGAATGCTTTGAGATTTCCAAAAAATACACTAAAATTCAAAACTTATAAATATACCCTACAGTTTAAAAATTATATATAATATTGAAAATCTCAGAATTACAAATATCCCCTTAGCAAATTTATAAATTGTAGAAAACACCATGGAAGTTTCAATAATTGCAAAACAACATAAAATTACAAAAATGCCCTAACATAGAAACTTACATAAGCTTTCAAAAAGCCCATTTTTGTTGGTTTTAATATTTTTAGAATGTTTTTATAAATCTCAAAAATATAAGGTGTTTTTTGAAATTTTTATGAAATTTAGGGTGTTTTGTATGAATTCTTAATTTTTTACGGTTTACTCATAATTCCTGAATTTTATGTATGTTTGACTTTTTTAGGATCTTTTAGAGATTTTATATTTTTAGGCTGTTTTTTATAATGCGAAACTTTTAGANGGCGGGGAGGAAAGAAAGGGGTAAATGGAGTTTTTAAAAATTTTTGGTGGGGACTACATATTTATTTAGTGTATTTGGAAGATTTGGTTAAAAGATAAATGCACAAAATTGTTTGGGTTTATATGTAAAAGTAAAACATTTTGGGTTTAAAGATACATCGAGGAAAAACTTTGGGTTTAAAGGCGAAAACACCTACTCAGAATTATCCCCCTCTGTATTAAAGAAAATAAGTAGAAGAACGATAAATGCGTCCCTTTTCGTTGCTTCCCACATCTTCAAATTCAACGTTTATGTCCAAAGTAAGAGGGACCTACTAGAGCTCTTCACCCTGTTTGGAAAGCCAATACATCTCCAACGCTACCACTTGCTTTATTAGTTTCAATTTAAGAGAAGAAGATAAGGAACATAAGATCCGATAGGATCCCCTCACGATACACTACTTTCACAATCAAAGCTCATCAAAACTTTTGAACCACTCCACCGCAAATAAAAAGTCAAGATAGGTTCTGGCTGACAATGAATCCACGGAGTAGAATCCTCTGAGGCCACTGTCTTCCACCATAGAAGAAAAGAAAACATGAGCACTTAGCCATAGCCGAAACTAGGCCTTGGTATCAATTAGTATAAGGATAACATGATTGTGGTAAGATATGCTTTTGTGTTGCATTCATTCTATAGAAGGGATAAAGGGAGACAAATGAGGGAGTATGCACTTCGTTGCCCAATATGTTCCAAATTAATCTTTTGAGTTCCCAACTAGAGGAAGTAAAGGGCATGCATGTGCCCATGTGCTGTTCATTAGCAAAATGGTTGCCTTATAAATTAAACATTGTGCATTCATTATACTATCACAAACTGGATCTTCTCATACACACCTAATGAGATGGCTTAAGACTAAGATATGATGCTTTCGTGTATTAAAAATCCTACTTTCCTTAATAACAACCATTTGTTTGATATGATCACAATATCAGAACATATTGTGCCTAGAAATAAGTACAACCTACATTAAAAATGATCATCCACTTTCCGTATATAATTTTTCTCTATCTAAGCTCATTAAATCTCAGCTGGTCCAATTACACGTCCACCTAAACCCCCATGTGAATGGGACGTGGACATGGGGCCCACCCATGTCATGCTGCTACCAAAACCACGTGAAGAGAGCCACCACGTGAAGAGATAGAAACAAGCTCTGAAGAAGTAAACACGTGAAGAGGAAAGCAAACGCGTGGGGGCCACAAACAGCGTGAAGAGATCATGAGTGGTTTTTTTTGGGGGCTATGCTATTTGACTCGTGGGTTGGGCAACTCGCGCCCAACTAGCAGTCACTGAGTAGGGGGGTGGGCCCCACAAACACTCAGTGACTGCGTTGGGCGCGAGTTGCCCAACTCGCGAGTCAAAAAGCATTTTTGTTTTTTTGCTCTCGTGGGGGCCACGAGAATTCGTGAACGATTTGTGGGCGGCGTACGAGTACGGCCCACCTAATCCGCTCTCTCCTATATATGCAGCCGCTAAGGGTTTTGTGCTCTGCGTGAAAGCAAAGGGGAAAAATCTGCTAGTACAAAAGAAAATTGTAGAGGCAAAAAGCAGCTTTTGTGAGAGATTTGAGAGTTTTGTTAGAGTTTAATTTATGTGGTTGTAAACCCTACTTGTATTCTCTCCGTCTAATAGTAGATCTCCCCCCTCCTTGCCCCGTGGACTTATGTAATTTGCCGAACCACGTAAAACTTGTATGATTTGTTGTTTGTGGTCATTGTAATAGTTTATTAGGTTCCCTCGACAAGTCAGTCCTAGAACTGATGAGAGGAAGAGCTGATATCTCACTTTGTTGAGATATTCCCTTCAGATTCTTGTTTCCTTGGTGAGACGAAAATTCTTATTGCGATCTTTCTCTTATTGTGTAATAGAAACTCTGCTAAAATTTCTACTGTACACAACAAGTGGTATCAGAGCTCGGGCTACGCTTAGGCAATTTAGAGGAGTAGATCGCTTTGGAATCTTGTCTAGGGGTTTATTTGACGATAAAGGTAGGATCATTTGGCAAAGACTCTATCTTTTTAGTTTTGGATCTATTCTTTGTTCATTGGTGCTTCGGGTATCGAGGGTGGTGCTTCTGGCATGAAGACCATTCAGAGTTTGAATATTCACTTTATGAAGATAGATGTGGAGAAGTTTAATGGTACAAACAACTTTAGATTATGGAGATGCGAGGTTTTGGATGCGCTGAACGCGCAAAATTTGGAGGATACCTTAGAGTTAGATGGCAAGCCAGATAATAATGAAGAAAAGGTTTAGAAGAAGATGAATCAAACGGCGTATGGTATGATTAGGTCTTGTTTGACTCAAGATCTACAATATGATATGATGAATGAGACTTCTGCGAAGAAGATTTTGGAGATTCTCGAAAGCAAGTATCTGACAAAGAGTGTTGAGAACCGCTTGTATTTGAAGAGGAGACTTTATCGTTTCCAGTTGAAGAAGGGAACCTCAATTAGTGATCACATGAACACCTACACAAAGCTTCTTACGGATTTGGTAAATGTGGATGTCATGATTGAAGTTGAGGACAAGGCGTTGCTATTGTTGAGTTCCTTGCCTGACGAGGAATATGAGACCTTCGTTCTTACTCTGATTAATGGAAAGACATCATTTTCGTATAGTGAGGTGACTGTTGTACTTGTGAATTATCAGCTTCAAAGAAGGATAAGGAGGCTTTAGTTGAGCCGGTAGCAGAGGCGTTGGTCGCAAGAGGGAAGCATCCAAATCGAAAGAATTAGAAGTCACAGTCTAGAGTAGAACATCCTACAATTGGTAAAGATCAGTATGCTTGGTGCAAGGAGACTGGTCATTGGAAGAAAGACTAATCAAAGCTCGACGAATGGATGAAGAATAAGCAGAAGGGAAAAGGGAAGTAACCATACAAACATCGTTATATCGGATGGTAATATTTATGACTCTTCTATTTATTCGTTTTCTATCAGTCCTACAAATAGCTATTCAGAGGAATCTGAATGGGTATTAGATAGTGGTGCGACCTATTATGTGTGCCCTAGATGGGAATGGTTCTCCAGTTTTGAGAAGCTAGATAGTGGTATGGTGTACATGGCTGATAACCGTGCATGACAGATTCTTAGGATAGGAAGAATTTGTATCAAGTATTTGATGGGACTGTTAGGGAGTTATATGATGTGACATATATTCCTTTCTTAAGGAAGAACTTGATCTCTATTGGAGCTTTAGTTAGAGAGGGTCTGAATGTTCGACTTGACGATATGGTTCTCAAGATTGTGGAAGACTCTCAGATTATGATGAAGGGCGTCAGGAGGAATAAACTATATTACTTTACTGGAGGTATAGTGGTAGGTGGAAAAGTGATGACTTCTATTGATTCGACTAGATTGCGGCATTTGGGGCTTGGTGATTCCAGTATTGATTCCTTGCATAGATTGAAAGAGGGTGCAAAAACCTGTAGTTTGAAGTCCAGTGAACATGTTGATGTGAGCAAGAAGATCAAGGTGAAGTTTGGCACCTCTATTCATCGTGCTAAGGGTCGTTCTTGAGGTATTCACGTGGATGTTTAGGGCCCTCCAAAGGGGCATCATTGAGAGGTAATAGAAGTTTGGTTTCCTTTATTGGTGCCTATTCTAGGCGTGTTTGGGTTGTAACCAAATCCCCTTTGGAGAAAGTCCTAGTAGTATCCAAGAGATTGAAGAAGTGTGAGATTGACAGAAAGGTGAAGGTACTTCATTCAGGTTTTGGTGGGAGGTACAAGATGGACTTGTTTTAATTTTGAAGCAGAGCTCATGGTATTTTGAGACACTTTATTGGAAAGGAAATCTTAGGGCAACTAGATGAGATGGAAAATTTGGAGAACCATAACTTGCTGGAGGAGGATCGATATTTATTGTCAAGCAATGGTCTGTAGAAGAGTTTCTGGACTGAGGCTTCGACATATTTGGGTCATCCTATTAAAGAGTTGTCCACTGCTGTGATTGGAGGTAAAACTCAATTGGATATTTGGTCTGGTAATGTCACATTTGATGAGGCTTCGATGATGGAGCTAATTTACTCTCAGCAGGTAGAGAGTTTTTGACAGACCTTAGATGTATCGCAGCAGGTGGAGAGTGATGCTCATTCACATTGGCTGGAGATTATTCCATATACTCTAGATCATTCGGTATCGTTTGGGATACCAGCTGAGGTGACACAACTTTAGGATCAATTGGTTTTGGATGAAGATGATGAGTTGGGGATGGATTTGAGTGCAACTGGTGGATATGATTTGGATACGGCCATTGGTTCACCTCAGATGGAGGTATTTGATATGTTTCAGTTTGGGGCCTTTAGGAGAGGTATCAGTTACAAATCCGTTGGTGATGTTGGTAAAGAGTTATAAACTTTTCTATTTGATTAAGGCCTTTTGGAGGCTATTTTGATGAACTACGTAAGGCTTAATTCCTTGGGCAAGAGGATACGTAGGCAGTCATTTATAATATAGCCGATTTGGTGAGTTGATACCGACATTTGGGGAGTGTTTGCATTCTCATTTGGGTTCTTAACTTGTTGTGGATTGAGTCTATTGTCGTGAATTGTTTCACTTCGTCCTGGACGTAACAAGTGAGACATTTGGTTTGGTTGGTGTCGGCTAAGTTTTGGGAAAGCTTCGTCGAGGTGGAGAATTATGAATGGGACGTTGACATGTGGCCCACCCATGTCATACTGCTGCTAAAGCCACGTGAAGAGATAGAAACAAGCTTTGAAGAAGTAAACACGTGAATAGAAAAGAAAACGCGTAGGGGCTACAAACAGCGTGAAGAGATCATGAGTGGGTTTTTTTGCTCTTGCGGGGGCCATGAGAATTCGTAAACAAATTGTGGGTGGCGTGCGAGTACGGCCCACCCAATCCGCTCCCTCCTATATATGCAACCGCCTAGGGTTTTGTGCTCTACGTGAAGGCAGAGGGAAAAATCGGCCGGTGCAAAAAAGTTGTAGAGGCAAAAAGCGGCGTGCAAAAGTAAGAAAAAGCAGAGGGATTTCGTGCTATTTTTCAAGCGGCTTTTGTGAGATATTTGAGAGTTTTGTGAGGGTTTAATTTGTGTGTGTAGACGGTAAAAATTACCGCCGCAAACATGTACATGAATTCGCCTGCGAGTCGGATAACTGCCACTCGGATGAAGGCGCGGGCCTGCACCACAGGTTTGGCTCAACTAGCGTGAACCCAAACCGTACAAACGCCATAATTTCCCTACATGAGTCAAGATCATCCAGATTCGCACTACTTATTCGCACTCTCCTGCATGAGTGCGAGAGCAAATCGTTAACCTGACAGCGCTTACACTGCGTAAAGGGATGTGCATTCCCATTATCCCACGACGTGAAGGGAGGGAGCACAGTGCCTCCAAGCCCATCAAGTTGCCGCTCGCCTAGTACGAGTATTGCCAGTCAAATCCAAGCAGTTTGCCAAAATCCGCCACTGCACGTCATAGACGAGCTGCCTTGCCGCACGGAGTCGAAGAGCTGATTTCCTAGCAAACAGCAAAGCTGACTAGACACCCTTAAAGTAACTTGGCAGCCGCTACACTGCATACAGGGATGGGCCTCCCCGCTTCCTGCATGATGTGAAAGGGAGGAGTACAGTACTCCGAACCCCTCAAGTAGCCGCTCACAGTACGAGTGACCAGTCAATCACCAAATCCGCCAGCAGGAAGCCTGCCTCGCCTGCACGAGTCGAGAGCCGAATCCGCCCACAAACGGCAAGCTGGCTCAACCCACTCAAGTACCACGCAACCGCTATCTCACGTACAAGGAGGGGCCATCCCACTCCTCATGATGTGAAGGGAAGGAGTACAGTACTCCGAACCCCTCAAGCAGCCGCTCACAGTACAACCCAAGGCATGATACCTTCTGACGATACATGGTCATATCCTATGATTCAAGGAGCGACCACGCCGTCTCTCCTCTATTTAAGAACTTCTTCCGGCCACCAGTTGAGCGATACAGAGTTCAATAGTTCACTCGCAGCTAATTGATTAATTCAATCAGCCAATCGAACCGCTAGCTCTCGATCCCCGAAGGAGTCGACGACAAGCTCTTTGCATAACCTTTGCATTATGGCATCTCCTCCCAATTCCAGGCCCTGATCACCACTGAGCTCGGAGATTCGAACTCTATCAACTCGAGCTTCTACTGCGTACTGAAGCTCACCAGCAGCCTCGGTCAGATCGTCCAAGGGAAGCAGACTCGGTGCGAGAATCGAGCGAAGCATCTTATAGTTACCGAATGTCCCCACGTTAAACAAGGAGGGCATTCCCTCCGCTTCTATTGTAATTTCGATTCATTAGTTTATAATAAGTCATTCTTATAAATACAAACGAAGTTCCCTATTTTCGGGAGATCAAAATTTACACATACAGTGTGATTGTAAACCCTAGTTGTATTCTCTCCCTCTAATAGTAGATCTCCCCCCTCCTTGCCCTGTGAACGTAGGCAATTTGCCGAACCACATAAAACTTGTGTGATTTGTTGTTTGTGGCCATTGTAATACTTTATTAAGTTCCCTCGACAAGTCAGTCCTAGAACTGATGAGAGGAAGAGCTGATATCTCATTTTGTTGAGATATTCGCTTCAGATTCTTATTTTCTTGGTGAGACGAGAATTCTTATTGCGATCTTTCTTTTATTGTTCACCAGAAACTCTGTCGAAATTTCCGCTGTGCACAACACCCCTCCCCAACCCCCAATAACGCCATCATCCCATCCTATTTCACTTCAGCCAAAACCCCCCCCCCAAGGGTTATAACGATGTAAGTTGTCGTCCTAAAATTGGAGTGCAATGTGAAGCTAGAAAGTGGTGCGGGAGAATTTTTTTTATGTCGAATTAGCATACATCTCCTAAATGGTGCAAGATTCAAGGATGCTTGTCACGCCATACTCCCATGAATACCAATTTAGACCAAGTTTGATGAACTAATTAGTCTAGTTTGACCGATACCGGTGGAATATCTTACGGATATTGGATGTTGCCTGGGATTATCGATTGAAATGATAATTGTATAAATAGAGCAATTATGGTGAAAGAATATAAATATTATCTAACTGCATCACTGTTGGAGTTATATAATAAAGGTAACATAAAACTTGGGTTTGTAGAGGAAAAGAGGAAAACTTTAGTCCCACATTGGAAAAGAGATGGGAAGAGAGGCTCTTTATAAGCCTTCCCTTTCTCTCCTATGCCTAGAAGAAAACAAAGGTTATGCTCCACACCACACACGCGCGCGCCGGCCGGGCCGGGCTCGGGCTGGGGTGGCGCGCGCACATGACCTGCGGACACGAATGCAGCTCCGGATTAATGGGCCCTTAATCAGCTACATTTTTATTTTTATTTTTGCTAATCAAAAACCATGATTAACATTTATAACATGATTTAAAAACGTGATTTATTTTGTAACAGAAATATTTTGTAACGGTAAAAATTTATTAGTGTGATTAAAAACGTGATAAATATTTTGTGAATTTATTATGTAACGGAAATGTTTTGGCTTTATAACGGCTAAGTTTTATTAACGTGATTAAAAACGTATTAACTGCGGGTTTATGTATAACAGTTGTTTAACCCTATTAAAGGACCAAAACCCGAATAGTTTTACACAGTATGAAAAAGCACAAAACCTCTTCTTCTCTACTCTATACTTGCTACTGTATTCTGCTGGTTCCCTGAAAGTCATGAAGAATTCACAAAGCCTTCTTGAAGCTCGTGCCGACGAGAAGGAGGTCGCCTGACCGAGGGTCGTTGTATCTCCAGGAACTTTTGCCGCGTAGCCCTGTACGAGAGGGGGCAATTAGTTTCTTGGGACAGTGCTTGCACGCCTCGACCATCAGGCTATATTCTAAACTCAGTTTAATTTTATATCTATTTTGAATCATTATCTAATTCTGTTAAAACTGCATTTTGTGCTAATTACACTCTAAACAGCTTATATTCCCAACAATCACTTCTCCATGCGTGATGGTTCAAATAAAGTTGACCTAATAGCTTAAACTTTTGATTAAGATATATTCAAAAGTAAAGGAAGAGATTGTTCGGGATTTCATGTATAAATATAGCCCCACAAAGAAAAGTTCAAAAAGAATGGTGAATTTAAATAAAAAGTTGGGACAAATACCTATTAGCTTAATGTTTTGAATTAGTTTAGCTCTTAGCCTCACTAGTAGAAAAATGAGCAACCAAGACGGAAATTTCCATCTAGATTGCTCTATTTCCCGTCTAGATTGGTACACCTAGACGGAATTTCGTCTAGTTTCCTTCATATAGTCTGATTTCGTCTAGGTTGGGGTAAGCTAGATGGAATTTCGTCTAGATTATCAACCCAGACGGACATCAACCTAGATGAAAGTGAGAAATTCGTCTAGGTTGGCGACCTAGACGAAAATCCATCTAGGTTGATAATTTAGACAGAAACGTAGACGGAATTCTGTTTAGGTTGCTACTGTTGCTACACCTACACGGAATTCCGTCTAGGTTGCTCCGCTACTGTATTTTTTTAGCAAAATCTACATTCCACAATTATTAATATCCAACACCAAATCATGTTCATATCCAAACCAATCTAATTATATTTCAATATCAAATACTATTATATTCTAATAATACATTCAACAAAATATTAGAGCATAACATAAATTATTTACATAGACAATAACTAATTTTCACACGTTAATGATTTATACAATGAAAGAGTTCGCGAAAGCCATGAGAAATGTAAATTTACATATGTGAAGAGAAGTAGAGACAAAGTAGTATTATTCCAAATCAGAATCAAAGAAACTGACATCCTTCATCTCAAAGTAGTATACATTCTCTAAACTCATGTCCTCCTCCTATATCAATACAGGATAAAAAAATCCAAATAAGAAATAGAAAATCCAATAGAACAAACCAATGAAATATAAAACATAAGCAAGCATAAACAGGAGGGAACAAAAGCTTCTCACAATTAACAAATGTCAAACGCTATATCCAAAATATAATGAAAGGTATTATAATAATTTAATGTCATTTATTTAATTCATTACTGAGGCTTGCAATAGGTAATGGAGGTAATCGTCAAGTCCATTGAGTATTTTGAGGGAGAAATAATTTATGAGTTGTAGAACTTGATTGAAGAAGCTTTGATTGATTTGGGTCAAAACAATATGCAACCTGAATGCAATTATAGTTGGTTCTAAGTTATCTTGTAAATGCTTTATGCTTATGATATGGATCATAAAAGAATGCAATCAGCACTGGTTTACTATGTACTAAGATTCACTTTCAATTGATGAATGGGCATTAAATTCTATACTCAATAGGGACATTAACGTTTTTTGATAGGTATAGTTGCAACAAGTAGCCAACATGGGCATAACTATCCCTTCACAAGTTGCCAATATAGGCATATATTTAGCCAACAAGCAGCTAAATTTCTAGTTATCTTTAAACCATGTTCAAATATGTGCACCAATGATGCACAACCTAACATCTAAATCAAGAAATAAAATTAACTTTAGAAACCTTGAATGACTACCTTTTCTCTCTTGTCCAAGTATGTTTTCATCATGTACGAAACAATTCTCAAAAACAAGCTCACATCTACAAGAAGCATTACCATAAAGAGACACTTAAAAGTTAATGTTTAAAATAAATTAGTGTAGAATTATAAATGAACAAGTGAAACTTACATATTACTCCAGATCATTACTCTCGTCGAAAACATATATAATCTCCTACTCCTAGTCAACGCCAAACACAACGTACCATGAAATAGCTAAAATTTTCAAATTTATTGAAAACTCATCGCATAAAAGCTTCAGATTTAGTTCTAAAAGTGCATTCAACTTAATTCAGTACCTTAACTGAGATCACTCATCTCCTTTAAAATAATCCTAATCACCTATTGATTTCCCATAAAAATCCTTAATTTTAGCATAAAAATAAAAAAATCACAAATCAAGAATAGTAGATGTTCAAATACCATCTGATGAGATAACCGAATCCCGCAAAGAAGCTAAAAATCCCGACGTACTTCCTGCACAAGATCGTCAACGTGTATCTTGAACAATAAAAACAAATTTGCTCTGATTGGTAAAAATACCTAAATTCAAAATAAAAAAATAATCTTAGGATTCTAATCTAGAGAAAATGTTAAATCTCATACCTAAATCATTGAGCAATAAAATCAAAAATCCCCTCAAATTTAAGAATAAATTACTCTTCATATCCAAAACTAAGAAAAATCAACAAAATTATAGTGACTATGTACCAAAAACAAAAAGATATGAGGAAGAATGATTGAACCTTAGCAGATCTGCGTCCATGTTTTGAAAGACTAAGCCCAAACGAAGTCGGAGTCGGAGTGGTCGGCTGGATGGGGGGTGAGGGACGGCAGGATAGGGCGGGGGAACGAGGGGAGAGATGACTTTGTTGAGGACTGCAAGATAGTGGGGACGTTGTTGAGAACTTGCGGGAGTGACAGCAATGAGAGAGGTACAGAGGGAGAGGGAGAGAATGTCGAGACAGAGAGAGAGAGTTAGAGAGAGATGGAGACGGAGAGAAGATGATGAACATCACTATTCGAGTCACAGAAGCTCATTTGATGACGACGAACGCATGAAGTGAGTCGACGGACCATGCGAAGCAACAAAATTTCGGAATAATCGAAACACGAATGAATCGGGAGCTGCACGTCACTTACGAAAGACAAACCGCCCCTCGTGCCTCATTTACTCCACACATGATTCAATCATGAGAGCTTGTAGATCTCCTTATTGGTTTTTATAAAGTTAGAGGACCTATTTGCAAAATTACTTTTCTAAACAGTTTTTTTTTAGTATTAAAAACAATTTACAAAGTTACACAATTTTTAGAAGTCATTTTAGTATTTTTACAGATTTTAAAGAGTCAAAAACAAGTTTTAAAATAGATATCTTTTGTGTCAGTTTGCGGTCGACCGCCACGGTCGACCGCGCCTATGTTTTTCTCTGAGTGGGCAGCAGAAACTTTCATGGTCGACCGTGATGGTCTATCATCAATCTAAAAATTCCCACGGTCGACCGCCACAGTCGACCGTAAAAGTCTGGCTCAAAAGTGGCTCGCGGTCGACCGTGAGAATTTCACGGTCGACCGCCGTTCACCCCAACGGATGTTTTAGTACAGTTTTCTGAAATAATTTTTTACAGGATTGTGTGGGATTTGGGTATGGGCTTTTGCAGCTGTGTTTCCTCTTATTTAAACCACTCTACCCCTCTTCTCCTAAGTGCTCTTGTCTATTGAAAAAATCATGTTGTCTTGTTTTACTGTTTTCAAAAGAGCCTCAAACTTTCAAACCTATTTTCTCTGTTTTTCAAGTTCACATCTCAAACTTCAAGTGTGATCTTTCTCCTTGTCATAGAGACACTGTAAAGAGAGAGATTTTACACCATTTACTACTGTTGTGAGCTTGATCTTGTGGTGATTGTTTGTTGGAAATTTGTAGTAAAAAGACAATGAAAGAAAAATTGACTTGTATTCCTCTCAAGATCAATTACAATTTGGATTCCGATTACAAAAGAGAGGAGAATGA
>NC_033795.1:65925486-65961455 GCF_001876935.1 Asparagus officinalis
ATATGTTTGCTGAATCCCCCAAGACCCATATCATGAAAAGTCTCATCCTTGATCGGCCTCTCTAGTATGATACCTACATAAGAGTTTAAGTGCTAGATATATACAAAAAGGGAGGGAAGAGAAAGGAACTCAGATTTACCTGCAGCGGTGGTAGAAGGCTTTTCTGCCCCAATATTCATGCCCACGTTCTTCAATTTGTCTAAAAGAGAACAAAGCGTGAAAGTGATTAAAGGGGAACAATTTTCGATTTGCCTAACTTCTTTAACTGCTGCTTGAATAGTGTATTATCGATGTTAGATATACCTGGGCATAGAATCCCCAGTTCAACGCTATCAGCCTACGTGGCGTCTCTATTTGCTTCAACATCCATAGACTCATCACGAATGGCATCGTACATTTGTTGCATGAAGCTCGGGCTACCCAGATGGCCCGGATCAGAAAATACATGGTCTTGCGGAAGTTCACCTCTATCATGGCTTCCTAAAATATGGAACATGATTAGATTCAGGAAATCCAAAAGAGCATTATTTTAAAGTAGTGAAGATAGTAGAGCATTACCCTCTCCTCCACCAGTAGTACCTCGTGGCTCTACTCCACGAGCCCGCTGACCAATATGCGACTTATAGGCGGTCTTCTTCTGTTTTGGGGGACAAACCCTTACAGGACAAGCGGATCGCTCATGCGTGGATTTAGTACGCATCTTAACCTGGGCTGAAGCCTTGGCGCTGGCCGTGATCTCGCATAACAAAAAATAAGGGGCTCGTGCTCATCAACCATCCTACCTGGAGTGACAAGTGTCATCTTGTTAGGATAAGTAAATAAGACCTTTCGTTCTGGCTTTTGAAAAGCCGGTTGAGATCTAGAAAGGGAATTATGGCGTTGATGCCAATGAAAAAATACCAGATCCATTAATTCTGAAATGAAAGAGTCTGACAGACCTGTATCAGATTCTCCCCCATTGGTATCCATGTCTATAAATTCTTCCTCAGAAGTCTCATCCTCATCAGCGATAGGAAGGAGCTCTTCATCATCCTCCATCTTGTCTCTGCTCGAACGGGAGGGTTTGGCAGGTTTCTTCCTTTGCTTCTTCGAAAGCTCAGTCTTACGAGCAGCCTTGATAGTAGTTTGAACCAAGTGCTCAGCCTCCAACTCTGAGAGGCTCTTCATATCTAGAAACACATTGGCAGAAAGGAGCCACTTGCAGCTGAGGAAAGTAAGCAACAGTTTGCACTTGGAGAAAAGAAGAGCGAAATAGGCTCCAGTACAGCCCATCATAGTCCAAAGCCATGCTCGGACGTCGTCAATAAGGCCCCCCTTGATCCTCAAACCCTGGCTCGGGTTCCCAACATATAGTTGGTCATAACCGAACTAGCGAGCGAAGCGGCACAGAAGATAAGGCTCTATATAGCAACGACCCTTCACACGAAGGACGAGATACCCAACACGGATGTTCACCAACCAACAGAAGCAACCAGTGTCAAGAGAAGTCCGACAGGCCCTTGGTTTCTCCTTATCAATCAACACGTCGTCATAGCAGCCCGAGAAGCGAGGGAAACACTTGAAGAACTCCCAACTCTTACGAACTTGAAGCTCTTGCTGGACATAAGTGAATGTCTTCCCAAATCACTTGCTCCTTTCTAATAGCTGCACAAAAGGAACGGAGGCATCAACAGTACTAGGCGCTGACATCAAATCAGTATGGTGAAGAATAAGCCACGCCATCAGGTATGTATACAGAAGCTCGACCTTTACAGAAAGAAGCTTGGTTGACAGTTCAGAAACCACATGTGTAAGACCATCAACCAAATACCTAAGCCCACAATAAATGCCGACAACCATTGCCGAAAGTAGAGAAAGCTCCTTCCCGTAAGCTAGCTGGATGGTGGAGAAATGGACCTCAATAGGAAAGGTGTCAGAAAACTGATATGGAATGACATACTTCTTCAACCAGAGGGCGAGATAGCTTACCAGCAGAGTCCTGGGCCGAATGGACTTCTGAGCGTGACAAAGGAATGTCCGAAACTTGGTCCCCGCAGGGAAAGCTCCCTCAGCGCCAGCGATAGTAAAGGAATGAGCTTCGGACCTCTCCATTAATTCATTGATGGCAGAAGGTGTCAAAGGGGCCAACTCACAAACAGTCTCGCTCGAACTGCTCTCCAAATGCTGGAATAAATAATTAGCGAATTGCTTCAAACTGATCTGCCTCTTCCTCTTCGCCAGAGGACTCACTTTGATTAAGGATGTATAATAATGACACGTAAGGTCCCAAAACATGTCATACATACTGGTTCGAGGGAAAGTACTCCTGATATGGATAGTCCCCCATCGGAAGACCATAAACTTTGTTCATCTCGTGCAGTGCTAACTCCAACTCTCCACTACAAATCAAAAAAGTATTACAGTTAGGGATATATGTCTTCAATAACGCTAGGAAATGGCGACTGCTAACCGGAAATCCATACATGGTGGCTCGTATGAGCGTATACAACCAATTGCCTCTCAGATCACTCTCCCAAAGTCCCAAGACATAACTGGTCATACGAGTCCACCACCTTTTAGGTGGCGAATAGGCCCAACCGAAGCATCTAAACTCTGTCGGAGGTAACTTCCTCCCAATCTTGGCCAAACGATTCCTCACAGCAGGGGCGGCTACTGACACCTCGTCTGGTGGCGCGGTATCAAGCCCTATAATCCCTAGTCGAAGGCCATGAATATAATTATTACTATCAGAACCTGGGGTCTTATAATAGGAAATAAATCCACAATGAACTCGGTCACAGTCATCTGTAAGATTCTAGGACATCTGTCGCCGCACAGCCTTCGTCTCCAAATGAGTGTTTCTTATCGCAAAAATCACTAATTCCTCACTACACCACCCAAGCCTAATAAAACTCATTAGATGATGGCCCTAAGGATTCAAGCTCAATAAAGAACAAAGAATCCTTAAGTGAACCGGTTTAAGTTTTATTGGATTAGTTGGTGTCTAAGACATGATTTAGGGGTTATGTAAAGCGCTCCGTAAGGAACGAGGTACTTAATTGATCTCTGATCACCTTCTAGTACTATCCTTACCTGGCTAACTACCCGAGTAAAACTTTAATCTTTTCACTTTAGGAGTTTTTGGTTAGGAGCTAGTCTAGTTGAGTTAGGCTTAACCTTAGAGTTAGAGTGATTGAAAAGTGATTGATTTTGATTTGTTTTAGTTAGGATTTTCCTCTTGTTCCATTCTCTCCTCATTAAAAAAAATAACTTTTATAAGAAAAAGTATAAAAAGAAATAGTTTTGGTGTATGCAAACTTGGGTTAGAGATAATTCTCACCGTTTAATTCATTTTGAACCAATCACAGAAATGGCGTATCATAATCCACCCGTTCTTCAAGATATGTGCTATCCTATTAGAAATACAATCCCCTCTTGCATTAGGCTCCCCGAAACAAATGGAATAAATTTTGAGCTTAGACCGCATTACATAAACATGCTTCCCAAATTCTTTGGAAATAAAACAGAAGATGCATATATTTTTATCTCGGAATTTGAGGAAGTGTGTATTATGATTAAAATGAGAGAATTAACAGAAGACGCGACCAAACTCGGATTTATTCCATTTGCTCTCAAAGACAAAGCAAAAAAATGGCTTTATAGCTTACCCATAAATTCCATCACTACTTGGGACGAATTTATCACCGTTTTTCTTAAGAAAATTTTCCCGATCCATAAAATGGTGAACCTAAGAAACAACATCATGAATTTTAAAATTGTCCTGAGAGAACCCTTTTGAAAGTATTTTGACCGATTTAAAGATCTTCTCATCCAATGTCCTCATCACGGTTTAGAAAAATGGCGATTGTGCCAAATAATTTATGAATGATTAGATTATTCTGCAAAAACTTCCTTAGAATCAATATGCCATGGGGATTTTTTCATGAGGAAAAACGTTGATGAAGCTTAGGAGTTTTTAGAGAGTCTTTCTGAAAAAACCATGCAATGGGAACACTGTGATGACCGAGTGTCATCAGTTCCCCAACCCAAGTCCAGTGGTATTTCCTTAGAGTCGAACATTACATCTGAAGCTAGGATGGCCATAATCATGCGTAGGTTAGAAGTTTGAGAAAGCAATGAAAGTGCCCCGGCTCAAATTAATCAAGTTTCAGCCTCAGAATGTCACAACTGTCTATCACCATCTCATGTTTCAGAAGAATGTCCTCTCTTAGGAAATAATCAACCATTAGGACAGGTCAACGCTACATTCCAGCGTCACGCAAATGATCAATTCTCTCCAACCTATAACCCAGGTTGGAGAAATCACCCAAACTTTGTATGTAATCAGGGAACTCACTCCGGAACTCAAAACTTCTCTCTCTCTCTTCAAACCAACAATTTCCTAGCGGAAACACAGTTCCTTTCAATTCTCATCCATAATTTCAATAACCTAATCTGCCGTATCAAAATTAGTCTCCACTTCATCAAGCTGTAATTCAGACTCCTCACAATACAGATTAGGATAAACGTCTTAATATCTTAGAAAGGGGTTTGGAAACCATAATTAAGACCTCCACTCAAACCACGAATATGTTGACTCAAACGTCTAGCACTCTGAATTCCTTCATGCAATCAACTAGACAAATACTCAACTCCAACACTCAAGCTATAGCTAGATTAGAATCCCAACTTGGTCAACTAGCTAGTGCCGTGAGTGAAAGAGAGAAAGGAAAATTTCCGAGTTAATCCGTGGTCAACCCTAAAAACACAGGATGCAGTTCATCCTATGAAGTTCAAGTGAATGCAATCTATTCACTTCGGTTAGGTAGACAGGTCGATAATCAAGTGAGAACTCCTCCAAGTCAAACTCTTGATCCAATACAAATTCCTTCTCCTTCTGATGAATCTATTCAACAATCACCCCCTCAGATGACCAAGAACCTGAACCCGAACCTGAGCCTGCTTTTAAAAGATTTAGACCAGTTGCTCCCTTTCCAGATAGACTTAGGCCTAGGAAACACTCTCCTCAGGAGGAGAAGATCCTAGAAACATTCAAGCAAGTTAAGGTCAACATTCCTCTCTTAGATGTAATTGAACAAATTCAATCTTATGCTAAATTTTTAAAAGAATTATGCACTAAGAAGAGGAGAAAAAAATATTCCAAAGAAAGTCTTTTTAGCCACCAATATCAGTGAAATTCTATCAAATCTCATACGTTTGTAATGTAAAGATCTAGGTTCCCCCATCATTTTATGTATCATTGGTAATTCTCACATTGATAATGCGCTTTTAAACTTAGGGTCCAGTGTTAATTTGCTTCCATATTCAGTCTACCAGCAATTGGATCTAGGTGTACTGAACCCAACCAGATGCATCTTACAGTTGGCTGATAGATCTGTTAAGGTCCCTATGGTTGAGTTAGAGGATGTTATGATTAAGGTTGGAGATTTTATTTTTCTAGTAGATTTTATAGTCTTGGAAACATAGCTTGTTTCCAATCCCAAAGGACAGACACCTGTCATCTTAGGACGACCTTTGTTAGCCACTTCTAATGAATAAATATACCATTAATAATTGTTTTTATCTTTAATTGCAGGTTAATAAAGAATAAAGCCCAAAAATCCCATCTCTCAACAAAAGCTCATGAATTAAATGAAGAACACAAGCAAGAGCAAAAAATCCCAAGCCCAGAATCAAGCCGAGTAGCTTGTAGAAGCCGGAGAAAATAAAAAAATCAAATATGAAAACAAAATGTATTCAATATTGTTGGCCGCAAAGAAACGACGACATCTCTCAATCTGGAAGGCGGAATTTAACATATAATATATAAAAATCACCTATCTCGACGAGACAAAGCCATCTACGAAGGCAAACTTTTGATTGAACATCAATGCCAGCATCGATGCTGGCATCGATACCAGCATCGATGCCAGCATCGACGTTGGTATCGATACTAACGAGTCAGTTACAGATCAATGGCTGATTTTTGATGGTTTTGGATAAGGATTCACTCCAAGTGCTCTCATTTACTGATGTTTACTATAAATAGGGGTAGAGAGTGAGGAGTTAGGGGTGTGAAATTTTTTGTAACTCCTTTTGGAGAGGAGGGCTATTCTTTATTGAGAAGGCCTTTTAAATTTATAACTTTTTGTTACAATTAATAAAAGAATATTTTCACCACTTTAAATTTTTTTATTTTTCTCTTTGTTAGATGATGAAGATGAAGATGAAGATGGATATTAATTTGAAGGTTTGTTTTTCTTATTTCTCTTTTATTGCTTATTAGTTTAGATTTATTTTCATGCTTGTAATTAGATTTTATTTTCTTGTTTAAATAGCCAAGAGGTTAGAACTATCTTGCCTTAGATTTATTTCATGCTTATAGATTAGATTTATTTCATGCTTATAGAGTAGATTTATTTTCTTGTATTTAATTCTTGTAATTTATTTTGTAGTTTAGACTTTACAATTTATTTTGTAGTTAGATTTTAATTTCTTATACTATTCACCTTGAGGTTAGAACCCTCTTGGGTTTAGTTTTTCTTTTTATTTATTTTTATTTTCTTTGATTCGCCTTTAGGCTAGAACCCTCTAGGGAATCACTATTTTCTAAGAAGTGGATTCAATTCTAGATTGCCCATATCTTTAATTGAATCTGTTATCTTTACTTTCTTTAATTTTATTTTCATTCTTAATTTTCCTTTTTGGTTCTTGATTTTATTCATCTCTCCTTATGGAAATCATTTATTCATTGTCTCATCCACTCTTACTTACATTTTGTGCCTATTTACACACTATCACCTTCTTAATCTCTTCACAATCACATTCACTCATCACTCCTATTTGTCACATACACAACATAAGAACCGATTTTATATTTTCTCCTACAAAACACCTTCATCGTGGGATCGATATCTTTATACTATAACTTGACACAGTTGTGCCCTTGTAATATTTTTTGGTACATGTTTATGCTTCATCATTACTGTATAACAGTATACCCCTAGTGGTGTTCTAAAAGTTGTGTGCTTTCCATCTTCAAGGTACATTTTGATTTAATTGTATCTTGAGAATCCAACAATAAAAGACATCTATTTATACCCACAAGTATTGTCAATCATGACATCTATGATGAGGATTGGAAATTTGTCTTTTGGACATGCAACATTCAGGTCACAAAAATCAATATAAATCCGGACCTTGCCATTTTTCTTGGGTACTGAAACAATGTTAGCCACCCAATCAAGGTATTGTTCCTTCCTGATAAAACCTGAATCGATAGGCTTCTTGACTTCTAATTCGATTGCTTCCATGATCTCTCGACAGAACCGACATTGTTATTCTTTAACGGGTTTCTCATCCGGATCGATGTTTAGACAATGCATGACCACCTATGGATCAAGACCAGGCATGTCTTCGTAATTCCAAGCAAAGACGTATATATATTCTCATATGAGAGATATAAAGTCTTCCTTCTAGGATGTCGACAAGCTTTTGCTTATAAAGATTGGTTTAGGATTGGCTCTGTCTCCCATATTTATCTGGATCACCTTATGTTCAGTGGGCGGCTCATGTTGTTCGAAGTGCATGTCCCAAAAGATGTTAAGGCGTTTGATCTAAGAGTCATTAGCTGATTTTATCAACTCTTCATCATCCTCTTCTTCATTATCTGGATGAATGGTTGAAGTCATGTTCATAGACATGCTTTTGAAGAGTGCTCCAATGCTCACATCGGAGTCCCATGATAATGTTTCGGATGAATGGTCTTGATGCAAATATTCGCCAGCTTTATTTTTTTGAAGGGGGAGGTGTTGAGACATAGCCGAACCCTCTCCTAGTTTTATGGTAATAATCAGGAGGTTTATGTTCTCGAGTGAAAGATCAAATCGGTGCTCGCCTTCCTTTCCTAAAGTTTAAACCTTCCTAATTATCAAGATCATAACCCATATTCCTTATCATTTGAAGGGACTTACGTCCATAATGATGGAAATGTGGGATTTCGGTGTCATCCTTTGAACATTTTTGATTTGATAGTTCAGAGTTGACTTTCTCAAAATAGATTGGCTTTTCACCTTTCTTCTTAGCCAGGACCATGAAGAAGGCTTTCTGCACGTCTTCCATATCCTCGAATGTTGCTCAAGATGACTTGAGCAAGAGAATCAGTGATGCCTCGACGTGCAATGTATGCCATGGACCTGTGCTTACATTTGTATCAGTCACTGTTTTCTTACATTTATAGAATACATCAGACACATATGCTAAGTTGAAATTTTCATTAATGTACCACTCTCCCTCACTAGGTATATCATTATTATTGAGATCATTCTGGCTCATTACATCTAGATTCAATTCCCATAGACACTCTTCCTCGGGTTCGGGCTCGGCGTCCGCTTCATTATCATTGTCCGGATCTTTTTTGGCTACTCTGGTTCTTGGGAGTCTAGATAGTAAACTGAGTCAATGTGGTAGGTTTCCACCACCTTGAATGGTTGCTCTTCATCTATCAATGTTCTGACTTCTCCCTCTTCATTAACTTACTTCATCACTTGATGGAGGGTAGACAGAACAATGCGATTGGCATGAATTAAAGGTCATCCTAATAATAAATTGTAGGACGTGTCCGCGTCTATGATGTAGCAAGTCACTTCTAACTTAAGATCTCCAACCTGACACTTAAGTTTGATTTTGCCTAAGGGTCACGCACCAGTGGCATTGTAGCAAAAGATAGTGGTTTGGGTGGAATTCAATCAATGAAGAGGAATCATAAGGACTTGCATGACCCTGTAGGGCATGATACTGAGCGCTGATCCCGGGTCAACTTGAACTAGACTAATCTTAGAAGACCCAATATACCCCGTATAGTACAAGGGTCTGTCATGCTTATGACTGATTTGCATATCTTCCTGTGTGAATGATATATAAGGTAGACTTTTGAAAGCTTGCAAGCATCGTGCATAGGAAAATCCTTTTGTAGCTTCAAGAGCTCATAAAGAGTGATTCTGGCATGAATGTTGACCAATTACGCTATGACATCAAAACGGAAAGACCCACATTATCCTTACTTCTCTGTTTCTTTCCTGACGCACTTTTCCATTGTTGGTCTTTAAGAAAATCAGGATGGACCCACATTATCTCTTATTTTGGAGTGCTAATGGGTAACAATCCTTTATCATTTTGACCATGCGATCAGTCTTTATCAAGTTCAGATCTCCCTTGATAGTAGGGACAACGCTATTGGTAGTCAACATAGGTGGAAAATCCCCAAACTAGACCGATGTTATATTGGTAGATATGGTCTTCTGTTCTAGCTTTAGGTTGAGCACTTTGGCATCGGCCAAGGCTAGCAAGATATCCTTAAAGATATAGCATCTCTTTGTTGGATGATCAAGCATTCTGTGATAGAGACAGTAGTTGGGATCATCTACTTTTCCCACCTCTTCAGGTCTCTTTGCTTTAAGAAGCTTCAACTTGTTATTCTTCTGAAGTAACTTGAACTACGTTGTACCAGCTGTCTCTGTTTACTTGTTTCTTCAGCTTTGATCCAGGCAACAATTTTTTCCGCTTGTTCTCTTTGGGAGACCAGCTATTTCCAGGAACGGCACTCTGCGACCCCCATTTGAGCTAGGAGATTGGTCTATAAATTATACCAACAGGTTTCCACCAGAGTAGCATGTGTCATACCCGAAGGACATTGCAGGACCATGCCTCAGAATCTTTCTACGAAGGCTTTAATAGACTCTACCTTCCACTGTTTAGTGGTAATAAGGGTAGGGACAGATACTTTTGTGTCATCTTCGAAGAACCTGGCCAGAAATAGCATTTCTAAATCTGTCCACTTCTGAATAGATCTGATAGGAAGTTTGATGAACTATTCAAAAACAACCCCCTTGAGGGTGCCACTGAATAAACAAGTTAATATGGCATCGTTTGATACCACATTCCTTGTCTGTGATTTGAAATAGTAGATATGTTGGTTCGGTGAACTTGTGCCATTAAAACCTTGCAAAGTAGGGGCTTTAAATCTGGGAGGATAAGGGGATTCATCCCATTTAGTGGGATAAGGCCTCACAACTCCTTCCTCTTGGAGCTTACTTCTACTAGCAATAGTATTGAGACGAGCTTCCAATTTTTCCATCTTAGCTGATTGAGGATTATGTTCATTCTCGACCTCTTTCCTCTTAAGATTCTATGTAGTGGGCTTCTTGATCAGAAGTCTCAAATTCTTTTTCCTTCCCCTTTGATGAAAATGCCCTTACTCTTCGGGAGGATTCATGCTGAGGCGGCGGATCTGTTTTTTTAGATTTAGCCCTATCCATAACAACCTGGGCCATCAAGGCTCGGAGTTCATTGATGGTCTCTTGATGAGATCTGAGCATGGCTTGCTGCTTATCGAGTCTCTTCATGAGATCTTTAGGATTCCCTACCATGTAAACGGAACTCTCATGTTCAATGAAAGAACTAGAGGATTGAGACTCCACGATGGCTGAATGTTCGTCATTATAATTTGTTCCTCTAGCTAATCTTTGATAATCGACAGGGGGGAATGACTCCTTACGAGTCCGAGTGTGTTGGAATATTCCTTCGAACTCATTCAAGATTTCTTTGACACTCATAGAATGATTCATCTCTGATTCAATTGAACTAGGGATTAGTGATTTCCCTCTACCGACCATATTGATAGTAACCCCATGATATTCATCCTCTAAAGTTCTCTTCTTGTAGGAACGTCGTTGCTTGTTGGGCAAGGTAGCGTTCGTCAGTTGGTCAAACACCGAGATTCTTGGTGTTGGTGCACAGCATTAGCACCCTGAGATGACCGTAGTAATTAGTTGTTCACATTGACATGAATGAGTGACTTGTTGTTTAGGTCTTTCTCTTGGTATGAGCTCTCTTAAGTCGGAGACTAGAGAAGAATCTCTCACTAAATGTGAGTTTTGAGTTGAAATATATATATTAATAGTATATATTTCTTTTCAATCTAACTGCTTCATCACTACCGAACTTAGAGAAGCAACGAAAGATGACCCTAAAGCACCCAAGGTCATAGAACTTGGTAGGAGAGTAATAGGTTATTTATCTTGAACTGAGCTTGAAACAACTATAGCATGCATGAGTTTCAAGGAAATCAAAAGAGGTGGTGGCTTCACTGGTAGAAGAGTCGTTGTCGCTTGCCTAAGAGAAGGCTGCTCCGATGGGGGAGTTTTTGCTCTAGTCTCCTCAACTACCAAAGCCGCGGATCCTGCATATGAAAATTATTAGAAAGTAGGAGAAATAATTCATGGAAATTCAAAATGGACAATGCTTACATGCGGGAGAAATAACAATATAAGTTGACGCTTTGTCAGAAATGAATACTGGTGGATCATCCCAAATAGCTTCGTCATTCAAAGAGGTCCCATATGATAATTGCTCATCATCTTCAGCTATAGAAGGCTGTGGAAATCTTGTGATAGCCATTGACTTAAAAACTTATCCTGTTGTTGGACTAGGCCTCATAGCTCCCACCATTGGCATTAGCGCTGAAGCAGAAGGAGATTGATTTCCACCAAGCTTCTCGAATTCAGCCATTGCAGACTAGCCTTTAGGAGGCCCAACTTCCTCAGCTTGAGTAGTTGTAGGCATGACTTTCTCTTGTGTCCCTTTGTAATCAGGGAATGACACTTGAAGCTTGACCTGGGTGTATCACAGCTAGGGGTTCTAGCATCGGGATAGACTCTGCATCTCCAGCAGTTGATTCATCTTCGCCTTCTTCTTTTGAGGGATGATAGGAAGGAGCCACACCTGTTAAAGTTGGGCCAATTTAGTGGCATCCCCTTTAATGAGAAATTCCTACAACAGATGATTCTTCCCCTTCCACATGAACAATAGGTGCAGACTTGAAAGTGTCTTGCATTAGCTTTGCTCCCTTTTGAATTTTAGGAGTCGACGACTCAACATATAATTTTTGGCAAGTGCGCTTCTTATGGAGATGTGTTTCTTTTGTAGTAAGGGTTCTTTTCCCTGCTGCTCTCCCTTCATGGGTCTCATCTACTCTCGGCTCGTCTTCCTGAGTTTCCTCAGCTTCGCCTCTTTCATCCCCGACCACCGCTTCTTTTCAAGTTAAGTACTCGTTGATTCCCTTCAGACAAGTCATCATAGATCCTCTCTTTGATTCATACATTTTTTGATCTCTTTTAGACAAGAGGAGTACAATTTGTACTCGGGGATCTGAGAGGTAGCTTGATACCAAGCATAGAAGCCCAAAGTAGTATAGGATTTGGGTGTTTTGTGGGGTAGTCTAAATGTAGCTATAGTACAACCAGTTACCGAATAGTACCAAGCCCTGACTCCTTCATATAAATTGCCAATGAGTGCAAGCTGAGAGTTAGGATTTCTAACATATAGCTGGTCATATTCGAACTATCAGGAAAATCTATAAGGCTGATAGGCCTCCAAGATGCATTTACCACACTGCTTGAAGAGTAGTTAGTCTGGTCTGACGTTGATGAGCTAGTGAAAGATGCCCTCGTTCAAATTTGTAAAGCCATTGGGGCCCTTCATATCTTGATATAACTCACCATACCCACCGCCTTCAATGTTAGGGGAGCAACGAAAACATGGTAATTAAGATCCCTTGACAAAATCTGTTGGATCTTAACCGTGTACCACCCTCCCACTTAGTCGATTCAAGTCATTGTATGAATGAAATGAAAGAACCATCATAGGGGGAGGGTGTAGTCATTAATGAAGGGCAATGTAGGATGTACCATGCCATTAAATAATTATATAGCATCGGTACGTGCAGGTTAGGTGTTTTGAAGGTCTTCTTCTCACCGGATCCTGTATCCTTGATTTGAACAAAATCAAAAAATAACTCTCGTAAGCCGCTTTGCAGGCATCATACCATCACCGAGAGAAGATTTAGTGGTCTTCCATGAGCTAAGAGAACCACGAGATATACAACCTTAACTGCAATGGCTTCAAGCGGTTTGGTAGGTACTATACACTATTTTAGACACAGCATCAGAAATCCAGCGAATAAAGACATGTAGATATAGGAACTTGAGCTTGATAATGAAAGCTATCAAACTCGATGAGAGATGGGAAAATATCTTCTTTGGCTTCATTAACATAGTGAGTGTTTGAAGCATCAATATGAGCTACGATATTAGCAAGAGTGCTTACAGCTAAACGGGTCATTGAAGCTATGTTATAATTTATATTTTGACCTCTGTTGCGGTGTAAACACAGTTTATAATCATGCGTAGCTGGAGTCTACAAAGTTTAAGCTCTTAAGATGATTGACCATGGAGAATTAGTTTATACTCATGTACTCATTAGAGTTTCAGGAAGCAGTTTAACCTCATATACCTATCAAAGGTTCAAGGAGAAGTAGTTTATGCATGTATACTCATTAGAGTGTAAAAGAGCAAGCTAAGAATCCATCGGATGCTTGCTAGGTTGAGCCCTTTTTGCAAGATTTGATTGTAGGACTAGCCGTTAGTGCTAATACGACTATAATCTCACAGGCTACCAAACATCTAAAGGACTTCAAAAATGCATTCAAGGCTCCTTCTGAAATGGAATTCATCAAATCCTTGGATCCAATGATTGTGGAGACTTCGGCCAGACTTAAGGCTGACCCGGGTGCTCAAGTCATAAGACTAACTGATGAAGCTGGTGCGTCAGTGACTATTAAATCTTAGTAGCCTTCCACAACTCACGAGGTTGATTTAGCACTGTTATGGAGGAGGAGGTACCAAGGCTTTGACTACCATCGTAGACTCCATAAAAGCTGATTTAAAGGTGGAGCTTGCACGAATTTTGTGAAGAGAAGCTCTCTGAGCTAGAAGAGCGAATTCGTTATCGCAACCTGCTTATCTAGGCATAATAAGATTTTTAGCAAACCCTCAGCCATCAACAAATTTGATGAACCTTTACCGACTAATGTTTGAGTCGGACTAGCATGTAAATTATCTAAGTCCGTTCTACATGTAATGTTGTGCTAAAAAAATGAACTCTCTTATACTTAATACTATAATATTAAATATGTAGGCTATATGTGTTAGATGTAGGCTTATCTCTAATAAGGAATCGAGATAAAGTCCCCTATGTATAAAAGACATGGATTCAAAGGTCATTAATTTAATAATAATCGCTGGCTGTGATATTGAATATGTAGGCTTTGTCATTTTTATAGGAACGTACCACCCGACAATATGTGTTAGACGTAGACTTATCTCTAATAAGCGATCGAGATAAAGTCCCCCATGCCTGAAAGGTATGGATTCAGATGTTGAAGAGAAAAAAGGTATTTTATTATATTTCACTTTAACAAGTTATGTCTTCTCTTAGGGTAAAGATGAACCCGATGCTGAAGGGAAGGAAGTTAGTTTTAGCCTTTGCTTTAGAAAGTTTGGTGTTAAAGTGAGAAAGGTATTTTTTTATCTTTCACTTTAATGGAGTGGAAGAAGGTATTTTTTTTTATCTTCCACTCAAGAAGGAAACTCAGAGTGGGATCTCCACTCTAAGAATTCAAAAGGGAAACTTGAAGTGAGATCTCCACTCCGAAAATCAAATTAGAGTAATGCCACATGGTGCTAACTCAAAAAAGACCTTTTAACACACGTGAGCAAAAGATAGAATTTGAATAACCCTAGACTGTCTTAAGGTTTGATTATTCAATTGGGGGTTTAAGATGACCCTAATTAATCAAAGGTTTGATCGTCCAATTTGAGTAGACCTATCGTTCTTGAAAGGAATCGAGAGGGGATTTTGGCTTTGGCCCAAATTGTTAGACGGTTTTGTTAGTTCTCTTGTTCTGATGATGATTTACAAACACCATTATTCGTACTAATTGCTTGATTTAGTGATATTATGTAAATTGTATTTAGCCAATTAAGATAGTGCTAATATTAGAGGATTGGATGGAATATGAGCTACAATGATGATATCCAAGGAGGTTGAGGCAAATTGATGAAGACAAGCTTTCAATAGCACAATATAAAAGAGAAGCTTCATCAACATATTAGCAAATATCAAGACCAAAGAATTGTATTCATAAATGTGAGATATTTACTTTTATTTCTCTCTAGAGCTTAATGTAGGAAAGTTATTAAGTAGATAACATTTGAAGTTAATGGGGTTCACACACAGACATTCATAAAAATATGGTTTTAACTATTTTTGAAAAATGAGTAGCTCTTACAATTGAGAAATGATTTTTAAAATATTCCTTTTCTAACATGTTCATGTTAGATATCTTAACCCCAAGATATGTTTATTTTAATGATAATAAATATTATATGTTGTGTGTATTTTGTGCTAACATATGTTTTGTAGTATTAGAGCAAAGTCAACAATGATATTCAAAGAGATACTCAAGACACAAGGCAATTAGAGATGAAAGTATTCAAGATGCTTCAATGATATAATTGTATTTTGGGTTTTCTTTCATTGGGTAAAATCTTTGTTAAAAGCCTTGATCACTCACAACACATACATGCATGTAGTATTTTGAACACACTAACACATGCTTAGTGTATGGTTAACTATAGAAATACCCTAAGTTAATCATTAGAGTTTATAGATATACAATGTGTCTCAAAACATATCATATATCTTATATCTCTATATTAGAAGTCGACTAATACCCTTAGTAGTCGACTACTCAAGCCTAAGTCAAAGTAACAGAAACTTCATATTTACAGATTAGTCGACTACTATGCTTAATAGTCGACTACTCTTTCTCTAATCAACTTAGAAAAACTTAAGTTTTACAAATTAGTCGACTAATGCCTTAAGTAGTCGACTACTAACTAGTTTTCTGACTTTACACAATCTGATTAGACTCAGTGTAGTCTACTACTAAGACTAGTAGTCGACTATAGAGACAGTTTTCTCAAATTTTTGAATTTGAATATTTGAACTTTTACAGCCATTTTTAAAATGTTAATTGGTTTAAAATTTGAGTTTTTCTTAGTGTTGATGCTCGTAAATAAACAGTCGATGGTGGTTTCCTACAGTCGGATGCAGTTTTGATCCTGGCGACGGTAGGGAACAAGGAGAGGATGAATGTTAGAGCCGACTCCTCCTCTGACTTTATGCCCGATTCTGAGCGCGCGGGATGGACTAATAACCTGCACATGCAAGTATCATGGGAATACAGGGCTGGTTTCCTCCGTGGTACCTCCGACGGTCAAGTCAGTTGATGAACTTGGGGAGGGTTTTTTGAGAGGCCCCTGGGCCATTGAGGTCCTTGCATGAGATTTTTCCTCTAGAATTATTAAAATACTTTGGATAAAAAAGATCCCGAAGGAGACTAAAGCTAAGGTGTAAGAAGATGCAGAGATCTAACCTCCCAGAAACCCCCCTTGCTCTTACCTCCCTTACCTCCTTTTATAGCCCCATTGCCTCTGGGAGTTTGACCCTCGGCTTTTGTTGACTATGTACAGGATGCGGTTTGAAAGGTGAACATGCAGGCTAATGAGTCATCTTTCTTCGTCTATGTGTCGACAGGCGATTGGGAGGGAAGTCATTTAGTGTCAGGGGAGAAAGGTCTTCTTAGTACTCTGGGTTTCTCAGAAGAGGCAGAATGTAGGGTAGGTCGGCTGTGTGGCCGTCCTTCTCTCTCCAGGTGACGGCTGAGAATTGGAGGAGAAGCCATTCGTGCACAGAGAAGCATCATGGTTATTCTCTGGGAAATGACTTGTAAGCCGAATAAGCGGCTGGTGCACGAGGGTTGTCAGAATGGAGATCTTGATGGGACTAATCAGTACTATTGTGTTGATTGATGTCTGAAATGATCTTGGTTGGTGATAATCATATTCTATTACAATTTTATACCCTCATTATCTTTTTATATGAATAAATATATCACTAATAATTGTTTTTATCTTTTAATTGTGGGTTAATGAAGAATAAATCTCAAACTCTCATCTCTCAACAAAAACCCATTGATTAAATGAAGAAATGAAGCAAAGAAGCCCATTGGAAAATTAATTTTCAAATTATCCAAAAGCCCAGAATCAAGCCGAGTATCCTATAGAAGCCGGAGAAAATCAAAATTCTAATATCAAAAGAAATCATATTAAAAATAGTTGGCCACAAAGAAACGACAATATCTCCAAATCCGGAAGGCGGAATTTAACATATAATATATGAAAATCACCTATCTCGACGAGACGAAGCTATCTGTGAAATCAGAATTTGGATATAGTGGGTATCGATGTCGGCATCGATGTGGGCATCGATGCTGGCATCGATACCTGCATCGATGCCTGCATCGATGCCGGTTTACTGTAGCGCGAGTCAATGGCTGATTTTGCTTGTCTTGGGGCTCAAGTTTGATCCAATGGCTCTCATTCACTGATATTTACTATAAATGTGGGTAGAGAGTGAGGGGTTAGTGGTGTGAAAATTTTTATAACTCCTTTTGGAGAGGAGAGCTACTCTTAATTGAGAAGACCTTCCAAATTTGTAACTTTTTGTTATAATTAATAAAATATTTTTTTCACCACTTTAAATTTTTCTCTTCTTCTCTTTGTTGGATGATGAAGATGAATATGAAGATGGCGATTAATTTGAAGGTTTGTTTTTCTTATTTCTCTTTTATTGCTTATTAGTTTAGATTTATTTTCATGCTTGTAATTAGATTTTATTTTCTTGTTTAAATAGCCAAGAGGCTAGAACCCTCTTGCCTTAGATTTATTTCATGCTTATATATTAGATTTATTTCATTCTTATAGAGTAGATTTATTTTCTTGCATTTAATTCTTGTACTTTATTTTGTAGTTTAGATTTTGCAATTTATTTTGTAGTTAGATTTTAATTTCTTATACTATTCACCTTGAGGCTAGAATCCTCTTGTAGTTAGATTATAAGGTGAGGGATTTCATCACCCTTTCCTTAGCCCAAAATTCACTAATTCCTTACTACACCACCCAAGCGTAATAAAACTCATTAGACGTTGGCCCTAAGGATTCGAGCTCAATAAGGAACAAAGAATCCTTAAGTGAACCGGTTTAAGTTTTCTTGGATTAGTTGGTGTCTAAGGCAAGGTTTAGGGGTTGCGTAAAACGCTCCGCAAGGAACGAGGTACTTAATTGATCTCTGATCACCCTCTAGTACTATCCTTACCTGGCTAACTACCCGGGTAAAACTTTAATCTCTTTACTTTATGAGTTTTTGGTTAGGAGCTAGTCTAGTTGAGTTAGGCTTAACCCTAGAGTCAGAGTGATTGAAAAGTGATTGATTTTGATTTGTTTTAGTTAGGATTTTTTTCTCTTTTTCCATTCTCTCCTCATTTAAAAAAAACTAACTTTTATAAATAAATAAATAAAAGTATAAAAAGAAATAGTTGGTGTGTGCAACAGTGGATTAGGGATAATACACATCGTTTAATTCGCTTTGAACCAATCACAGAAATGGAGCATCCTAATCCACCCGTTCTTCAAGATATGTGCTATCTCATTAGGAATGCAATCCCCTCTTGCATTAGGCTCGCTGAAACAAATGGAATAAATTTTGAGCTTAGACCGCATTACATAAACATGCTTCCCAAATTCCTTGGAAATGAAACAGAAGATGCATATATTTTTATCTCGGAATTTAAGGAAGTGTGTATTATGATTAAAATGAGAGAATTAACAGAAGATGCGATCAAACTCAGATTTATTCCATTTGCTCTCAAAGACAAAACAAAAAAATGGCTGTATAGCTTACCCGTAAATTCCATCACTACTTGGGAGTAATTTATCACCATTTTTCTTAAGAAATTTTTTCCTATCCATAAAACTGTAAAGCTAAGAAACAGCATCATGATTTTTACAATTGTCCCGGGTGAACCTTTTTGGAAGTATTTTGACCGATTTAACAATCTTCTCATCCAATGTCCTCATCACGGTTTAGAAAAATGGTGATTGTGCCAAATAATTTATGAGAGATTAGATTACTTTGTAAAAACTTTCTTAGAATCAATGTGCCATGGGGATTTCATGAGGAAAAACGCCGATGAAGCTTGAGAATTTCTAGAGAGTCTATCCGAGAAAATAATGCAATAGGAACACTGTGATGACAGGGTTTCATCAATTCCCCATTCTAAGGCAAGTGGTCTTTCCTTGGAGTCAAAAATTGCTTCTGAAGCGAAGATGGCGACAATTCTGTGGAGGTTAGAAGCCTTAGAAATTAAGGAACGATCTCCAGCTCAAATAAATCATGTTTCTGCCCTAGGATATCATATTTGTCAGTCTCCTACCCACGTTTTAGAGGAATGCTCTCTCCTAGGAAACAACCATGTATTAGAACAGATGAACACTGCATTCCAGCACCCTAGAAATGATCCATTTTCTCCAACCTACAATCCAGGTTGGAGAAATCATCCAAACTTTGTATGGAATCAAGGAAATTCTCCCGGTACTCAAAACTTCACTCCTGTTTCGACCCAACATTTTCTCAGGAGAAACATAGTTCCTTTCAATCCATAATTTCAACAGCCCAATCTGCCATATCAAAACTAGTCTCCTTTTAATCAAGCTGTAATTCAGAGTCCTCACAATCCAGATCAGGATAAACGTCTCAATGTCTTGGAAAGGGTTTTGAAAACCATAATTAAGGCCTCCACTCAAACCACGAATATGTTGACTCAAACATCCAGCACTCTAAATTCCTTTATGCATTCAACCGGACAAATGCTCAATTCCAACACTCAAGCTATAGCTAGATTAGAATCCCTTGGTCAACTAGCTAGTGCCGTGAGTGAAAGAGAGAATGGAAATTTTTTGAGTCAACCCGTGGTCAACCCTAAGGACACAGGATGCAGTTCATCCTATGAAGCTCAAGTGAATGCAATACATTCACTTCGGTCAGGTAGATAGGTCGATAATCAAGTGAGAACTCCTCCAAGTCAAACTTTTGATCCAGTACAAATTATTTCTCCTTCTCTTTCTGATGAATCTATTCAACAATCACCCTCCTCAGATGATCAAGAACCTGAACCGGAACCTAAGCCTGCTTTTGATAGGTTTAGACCAATTGCTCCTTTTCCAAATAGACTCAGGCTTAGGAAACACTCCCCTCAAGAGGAGAAGATCCTAGAAACATTCAAGCAGGTTAAGGTCAATATTCCTCTCTTAGATGTAATTGAACAAATTCCATCTTATGCTAATTTTTTAAAAGAATTATGCACTAAGTAGAGGAGAATAAATGTTCCAAAGAAAGTCTTTTTAGCCGCCAATATTAGTGAAATGCTATCAAATCCCATACCTTTGAAACATAAAGATCCAAGTTCCCCCATAATTTCATGTATCATTGGTAATACTCACATTGATAAGGTGCTTTTAGACTTAGGGGTCAGTGTTAATTTGCTTTCATATTCAGTCTACCAGCAATTGGGTTTAGGTGTACTGAACCTAACCAAATGCACCTTACAGTTGGCTGATAGATCTGTTAAGGTCCTTATGGGTGAGTTAGAGAATGTTCTAATTAAGGTTGGTGATTTTATTTTTCCAGTTGATTTTGTAGTCTTGGAAACACAGCCTGTTTCCAATCCCAAAGGAAAGACACTTGTCATCTTAGGACGACCTTTCTTAGCCACTTCTAATGCTCTCAACAACTATAGAACTGGTCAAATGAAACTGTTCTTTGGGAATTTGACTGCTGATCTCAACATTTTTAATCCAGGGGACCAACCAAATAATCAGCCTCTAGAAATAAATTACATTCAGGAAAGATCAGAAGAAGAAGAAGAGTCTGATTTGAGTTTTGAGAAAATTTTTGATGAAGAGTTAGAATTTTTAGAAGAAGCAGATCAGGTCCTTGAGAATAATAAAACTGTGTTAAACATTTGCTGCTTTGAATTAAATTTTGAAGTACTCTTTCTTGATGAACTTAGATTCTTGGAGAATAATCAACAACCAAATTTTCAGAACTCTACAGAAGTATTGGTTGTTAGAAAACAAAACTTCACAGTACAAGAGTCTGAGTTCATTAAGAAATACAAAATGCATGATACCCATAATACTTACCTTACTTTGCTGCAAGAATTATTGAACACCCCGAAATGCTTAGAATTTCACATTATTGATTATATAATTCTAAATTTATTTAAAATCCGAGGAAGAATTTTCAACAATAAGGTAGAATTCAATGTAGAATACGAGCTCTTCGTGTTGAACACTTCATTCTATATTATTTGTTTTGTTTATTTCAGAATAATAAAAAGAATTTATTCATTTCTCATTCAAGAGTTTCTTATTCAGTTAAAAAAAAAAAAAAAAAAAAAAAAAAAAAAAAAAAAAAAAAAAAAAAAAAAAAAAAAAAAAAAAAAAAGTTAAAAAAAAAAAAAAAAAAAAAGAAAAAAAAGAAAAGAAAAAAAAGAAAAGAAAAGAAAAAAAGAAAAAAAGCAAGAAGAATAAAATTTTGATTCCATCCTCCTCAGACCAAAGGTAATTGCAGATTTTTATCAGCTGATCAAATATAAGTACTTCACTTCCTATCTGCTTTACTTTGTGCATCATAGAGTTTGAATTAAGGACAATACAAAATTTAGGTGTGGGGGTGGGAATTAGTTATTTTATATTTTTAGTTGCATTTTTGTCATTTTTTCCCTTTTCCTTTTAAAAAAAATTATAAAAATATCGTCACTTGCCAAATTGATATAGTTATGTAATAATTAATTTATTTGATAAATTTTAAATTTTCTAATCTCTAGTTTGTTATTTACTCAAGTTTACCTTTTATGATAACTGTAAATAAATTTCTTAAGAAATGATTTTCAAAGTAGTATACTTTACTTAAGCCTTAACTTAGATTTTTATTTAAAATAATGGAATGCATGCTTAGCTTAGAGTTAAAAATAATTTTTCAAAGTGTCTTGACTTACTTATTTTTCAGAATATATACGCATATACATATAAAAAATTTACAAAAGAAGAGTGCGAAAAATGAGCACCAAAAGAAAAAAAGAAAGAAAAGAAAAAAAACTCTTAAATTCAAGATGATTCTATCTTATAAAGCCTAAGCTGACCGAGTAATTAAACCCAATGAGTATTTCCATACTTAATGACCTAAGCCCAATTGGGTTGGGATCCATTGACCCAAAACTCGTTAAATGGTCGCTTAGAAAGCCCGTTAAAGTAGAAAAAAAAATCATCAAGGAAGAAAGAGTTAAAATAAATAAATAAATAAATAAAAATAGAAAAAAATTGTTTTATATATAGTTATATTTGTATATATGGTCTTGGAAAATAATTTAGATCAAGCAACTTGAATATAATTTTAAACAAAGAGTTAGCATGTTCTTTTCAAAACTTTTAAATTAAATTTCTAAGTTTGGCTTGGTTTTATATTGCTATAATAAGAAGATTTTCTAGGAAATTTAACTTAGAGTTATATATAAAAATGTTTTCTTGAGTAATAACTAGCTTCAATTATCAAGTAAATTTAGTTATTTACTAACTTCTTTAATTTGGTAAGATGACCGAATTTTGTGGGTATATTCACTACAAACCCTCACGAGACTACAACTTGTCCACTAGGGTAACCTAGAGGTTTAAAGGCTTTTTGTATGCGCTAAATACAACCGCGATTCCTGCGAAAGTGAGTTAGAGTTTCTTTCATTTTTCTTTCTTTGCTAGAGGACTAGCAAAAGTTTAGGTGTAGGGGTATTTGATAATTATATTTTATTATAATTTTATACCCTCATTATCTATTTTATATAAATAAATATACCACAAATAATTATTTTTATCTTTTAATTGCAGGTTAATGAAGAATAAATCTCAAACTCTCGTCTCTCAACAAAAACCCATTGATTAAATAAAGAAATAAAGCAAAGAAGCCCATTAGAAAATCAATTTTTAAATTATCCAAAAGCCTAGAATCAAGTCGAGTAGCCTATAGAAGCCGGAGAAAATCAAAATTCCAATATGAAAAAAATTATATTCAAAATGGTTGGCCATAAAGAAACGACGATATCTCCTAATCCGGAAGGTAAAATTTAACATATAATATATAAAAATCACCTATCTCGACGAGACAAAGCTATCCGTGAAATCAGAATTTGGATATAATGGGTATCGATGTCGGCATCGATGTGGGCATCGATGCTGGCATCGATACCTGCATCGATGCCAGTTTACTGTAGCGCGAGTCAATGGCTGATTTTTCTTGTCTTAGGGCTCAAGTTTGATCCAATGGCTCTTATTCACTGATGTTTACTATAAATAGGGGTAGAGATTGAGGGGTTAGAGGTGTGAAAATTTTGTAACTCCTTTTGGAGAGGAGGGCTACTCTTAATTGAGAAGGCCTTCCAAATTTGTAACTTTTTGTTATAATTAATAAAATAATTTTTTCACCACTTTAAATTTTTCTCTTCTTCTCTTTGTTGGATGATGAAGATGAATATGAAAATGTAGATTAATTTGAAGGTTTGTTTTTCTTATTTCTCTTTTATTGCTTATTAGTTTAGATTTATTTTCATGTTTATAATTAGATTTTATTTTCTTGTTTAAATAGCCAAGAGGCTAGAACCCTCTTGCCTTAGATTTATTTCATGCTTATAGATTAGATTTATTTTATGCTTATAGAGTAGATTTATTTTCTTGCATTTAATTCTTATAATTTATTTTGTAGTTTAGATTTTACAATTTATTTTGTAGTTAGATTTTAATTTCTTACACTATTCACCTTGAGGCTAGAACCCTCTTGGGTTTAGTTTTTATTTTTGTTCATTTTTATTTTTTTTGATTCATCTTTAGGCTAGAACCCTCTAGGGAATCACCTTTTTCTAAGAAGTGGATTCAATTCTAGATTACCCATATCTTTATATTCTTGATTTTTATTTGTTCTTGATTTTTCCATCTTGCCTTGTTGATCACATTTATATTATCACTTCCACTCTCAAATATATTCATTTACACAATCATTTTCATTCTCTCCATCTCTCCACAATCACATTCACTCATCACTCCTATTTGTCACGCACACAACATAAGAACCAATTTTATATTTTCTCCTACAAAACACCTTCCTCGTGGATCGATATCTTTATACTATAACTTGACACGGTTGTGCACTTGCAACATTTTTGCTACATGTTTATGCTGCATCAGTCGGCTCTTATCCTTTTGGCCTTTGTGGGTTGATTTGCGAGCCATCATTATAATTTGGAGACCCGATAGTCGAGTAGTCTGCTCAAGGAGTCGTCTTAATTGCGAGGGTCGATTGATCCCATTCTTCGGGTCGGTCATGATGACCTGTCGATCGGAATAAGGCTTGTCTGCTCATCTAGCCAAGGGACTCGGCTCTGACTGGGCTTTTGAGCTTCTTAGTTGATTCAGACTACAGCTCGCTTGGGCTTATGCAGGTATTCTTCAGATATTTCTATTTTGGTATGGTGACTGACCATAATAGTTGGCCCCTTTAAGTCGGAGATGACTTTGGTCGGGTCTGAGTGAAATAGGAATGAGTTTGCTCCAAATATTTGAGATTTTCAAACCCGTTGATCGTGGCATAGGAACGTGGTGTGGAGTCCGCTCAACCACCACTCTTTGGTGGATTGATGTTATCGGTTTTAGGAACCGTTTCTTCATAGGAAACAAGGAGTCAGGGGTTAGAGCGGGTGGCGCTTCACTTTGCCAATTGATTAGTGTGAGCAGCGGTTCGTATCTCCAATGATCCGTTTCAGATTCACGAAGTGTATATGCATTGGTTACTTCAAGGATTGAGCCTCTTGAATTCTCCCACCTGCTTTTTTGGGGGTTTATAAATATTTGCCGACACTCTTGGAAGAGTACTCTATTTCAAGAACAGTTTTCTTTGTAGGTTCTTTCATTTCTTCTTAAGAGACTCCTTTTTGAATGAGAGTGATTTTTCATGTCTTTTGCTTTTGAGAGTTATTGAAATGATTTGAACATGTTGAACTCTAATTTTTTCCCCATAATAATGTCGGTCCCTTAGGGCCTTGTCTTGGGTTCATCTAGGTAGGGAACCATAGGTGAAGCGTTGACTCGAGGAGTCTTTTTACCTCGGTTTACTTTTGATGCAGAATCAATGATTTTAGAACCGACTAAGAAATCGTTGCACCTTTGGTCTATCTTTTAGGAGAGCCAAGGGCTTAGTGTTGATTGGGGAGTCGTTTTGCATTCGACTTATTCTTTAGGAAGAGCCAAGTGCTTTTTCCCGATTGAGAAGTCGTTTTGCCTTGATTTTACCCAGATTAGGGACTGAGGAATTTGTTCCGACGGAGAAGTCGTTTTGCCTTAGACTTATTCTTTAGAAAGAGGCAAGGGCTTTTTTGCGACTGAGAAGTCATTTTGCCTTGGTTTTATCTAGATTAGTTACCAAGGGCTTTGTTCCGAATGAGAAGTCATTTTGCCTTAGACTTATTCTTTAGGAAGAGCCAAGGGCTTTTTCCGATTGAGAAGTCCTTTTGCCTTGGTTTTATCCAAATTAGGTACCAAGGACTTTGTTCCGAATGAGAAGTCGTTTTACCTTGGACTTATTCTTTAGGAAGAGCCAAGGGCTTTTTCCTGACTGAGAAGTCGTTTTGCTTTGGTTTTATCCAGAGTAAGTACCAAGGGTTTTGTTCAGACTGAGAAGTCGTTTTGCATTGGACTTATTCTTTAGGATGAACCAAGGGCTTTTTCGCGACTAAGAAGTCATTTTGCCTTGGTTTTACCCAGATTATGTATCAAGGGCTTTGTTCCAACTAAGAAGACGTCATGCCTAGGTGACTAGGTCTTGATGCCGACTGGGAAGTTGTTTTGCCTTGGTTTTAACCAGATTAGGAGCCAAGGGTTTTGTTCCGACTAAGAAGTCATTTTACCTTGGTTTTACCCAGATTAGGGAACAAGGTCTTGATGATGACTGGTATGTCGTTTTGCTATGGTTTTACCTAGATTAGGTACCAAAGGTTTTGTTCTGACTAAGAAATCGTTCTGCCTTGGACTTATTCTTTAGGAAGAGGCAAAGGCTTTTTCTCGACTAAGAAGTCGTTTGCCTTGGTTTTACCCAGATTAGATACCAAGGTCTTTGTTCTGACAGAGAAGTCGTTTTGCCTTGGACTTATTCTTTAGAAAGAGCCAAGGCTTTTTTCCGACTGAGAAGTCGTTTTGCCTTGGTTTTACCTAGATTAGGTACCAAGAGCTTTGTTCTGACTAAGAAGTCATTTTACCTTGGACTTATTCTTTAGGATGAGTCAAGGGCTTTTTTCCGACTGAAAAGTAATTTTGCCTTGGTTTTACCCAGATTAGGTACCAAGGTCTTTGATTTGACTGAGAAGTTGTTGTGCCTAGGTGACTAGGTCTTGATACCGACTGGGAAGTCGTTTTACCTTGGTTTTACCTAGATTAGGTTACAAGGGGTTTGTTCCGACTGAGAAGTCAATTTGCCTTGGACTTATTCTTTAGGAAGAGCCAAGATCTTTTAGAAGTTATTTTGCTTTGGTTTTACCTAGATTAGGGACCAAGATCTTTGATTCGACAAAGAAGTCGTCGTGCCTAGGTGACTTAGTCTTGATGCCGAATGAGAAGTCGTTTTGCCTTGGACTTATTATTTAGGAAGAGCCAAGGGCTTTTTCCCGACTGAGAAGTTGTTTTAACTTAGTTTTACCCAAATTAGGTACCGAAGGCTTTGTTCCGAATGAGAAGTCGTTTTGCCTTGGACTTATTCTTTAGGAAGAGCCAAGCAATTTTTTCCGACTGAGAAGTCGTTTTGCCTTAGTTTTATCTAGATTAAGTATCAAGTGCTTTGTTCCGACTAAAAAGTTGTTTTACCTTGAAATTATTCTTTACGAAGAGCCAATGGTTTTGTTCCTACTGAGAAGTCATTTTGCCTTAGACTTATTTTTTAGGAAGGGCCAAGGCCCTTTTTCCGATTGAGAACCCGTTTTGCCTTGGTTTTACCTAGATTAGGTACCAAGGTCTATGTTCTGACTGAGAAGTCATTTTGCCTTGAACTTATTCTTTAGGAAGAGTTAAGGGCTTTTTTCCGACTGAGATGTCATTTTGCCTTCGTTTTACCCAGAGTTGATACAAAGGGTTTTGTTCCAACTAAGTAGTCGTTTTGCCTTGGTTTTACCCAAATTAGGTACCAAGGGCTTTGTTCCGGTTGAGGAGTCGTTTTGCCTTGGACTTATTCTTTAGGAAGACCCAAGGATATTTTTTCTGACTGAGAAGTCATTTTGCCTTGGTTTTAACCAGATTAGGTACCAAGGGCTTTGTTCCGACTGAGAAGTTGTTTTACCTTGAACTTATTCTTTAGGAAGAGCCAAGGACTTTTTTCCGACTGAGAAGTCGTTTTGCCTTGGTTTTACCCTATTAGGTACCATGGTCTTTGATTCGACTGACAAGTCGTCGTTCCAAGGTAAAAAGGTATTGATACCGACAGGGATGTCGTTTTGCCAAGGTTTTACCCATATTAGGTACCAAGGGCTTTGTTCCGACTAAGAAGTCGTTTTGCTTTGGACTTATTCTTTAGGAAGAGCCAAGGGCTTTTTCCCGACTAAGAAGTCATTTTGCCTTAATTTTATCCAGATTAGGTACCAACGGCTTTGTTCCGACTAAGAAGTCATTTTGCGTTGGACTTATTCCTTAGGATGAGCTAAGAGCTTTTTCCCGACAAAGAAGTCGTTTTGCCTTGGTTTTATCCATAATAGGTATCAAGGGCTTTGTTCTGACTAAGATGTCATCGTGCCTAGGTGACTAGGTGTTGATGCCAACTGGGAAGACATTTTGCCTTGGTTTTACTCATATTAGGTACCAAGGGTTTTAATCCGACTAAGAAGTCGTTTTGCCTTAGTTTTACCAAGATTAGGTACCAAGATCTTTGATTCGACTAAGAAGTCGTCATGCCTAGGTGACTGGGTCTTGATGTCGACTGGAAAGTTGTTTTACCTTAGTTTTACCTAGATTAGGTATCAAGGGCTTTGTTCTGATAGAGAAGTCGTTTTGCCTTGGACTTATTCTTTAAGAATAGCCAAGAGCTTTTTCCCGACTGAGAACTCTTTTTGTCTTGGACTTATTCTTTAGGAAGAGCGAACTGATTTTTTCCGACTAAGAAGTCATTTTGCCTTGGTTTTACCTAGATTAGGTACCAAGGTCTTTTATTTAACAGAGAAGTCATCGTGCTTAGATTACTAGGTCTTGGTACTGACAGGGAAGTCGTTTTACCATAGTTTTACCCAGATTAAGTACCAAAGGCTTTGTTCTGACTGAGAAGTCGTTTTTCCTTAGACTTATTCTTTTGGAAGAACCAAGGGCTTTTTCCCTACTAAGAAGACTTTTTTGCTTTGGTTTAACCCATATTAGGGACCAAGGGCTTCGATTCGACTAAGAAGTCATCGTGCCTAGGTGACTTGGTCTTGTTGCCGACTGAGAAATTATTTTGCCTTGGAATTATTCTTTAGGAAGAGCCAATGGCTTTTTTCCGACTAGGAAGTCATCTTGCCTTAGTTTTACCCAGATTAGGTACCAAGGGCTTAGTTTCGACTGAGAAGTCGTTTTGCCTTGGACTTATTCTTTAGGAAGAGCGAAGGGCTTTTTTCTAACTGAGAAGTCATTTTGCCTTGGTTTTACCTAGATTAGGTACTAAGCACTTTGTTCCGACTGAGAAGTCGTATTGTCTAGGTGACAAGGTCTTGATGCCGATAGGAAAGTCGTTTTGCCATGGTTTTACCCAGATTTGGTACAAAGGGCTTGTTTCGACTGAGAAGTCATTTTGCCTTGGTCTTATTCTTTAGAAAGAGCCAAAGGCTTTTTCCCGACTGAGAAGTCGTTTTGCCTTGGACTTATTCTTTAGGAGGAGCCAAGGGCATTTTTCCTACTAAGAAGTCGTTTTGCCTTAGTTTCACCTAGATTAGGTACCAAGGGCTTTGTTCCGACTTAGAAGTCGTTTTGCCTTGGACTTATTTTTTTAGGAAGAACTAAGGGCTTTTTTCTGACTGAGAAGTCGTTTTGCCTTGGTTTTACTCAGATTAGGTACTAAGGTCTTTGATTCGACTAAGAAGTCGTCGTGCCTAGGTGACAAGGTCTTGATGCTTATAGGGAAGTCGTTTTACCTGGTTTTACCCAGATTAAGTACCAAAGGATTTGTTCCGACTGAGAAGTCATTTTGCCTTGAACTTATTCTTTAGGAAGAGCCAAGAGATTTTTTCTAACAGAGAAGTCGTTTTGCCTTAGTTTTACCCAGATTAGGTACTAAGGGCTTTGTTCCGACTGAGAAGTCGTTTTACCTTAGACTTATTCTTTAGGAAGAGCCAAGGGCTTTTTTCTGACTGAAAAGTCGTTTTGCCTTGGTTTTACCCAGATTAAATACCAAGGGCTTTGTTCCGACTAAGAAGTCATTTTGTCTTGGACTTATTCTTTAGGAAGAGCTAATGGCTTTTTCCTTACTGAGAAGTCATTTTGCCTTGGTTTTACCCAGATTAGGGACCAAGGGATTTGATTCAACTAAGAAGTCGTCGTGCCTAGGTGACTTGGTCTAGATGGCGACTGAGAAGTTTTTTTGCCATGGACTTATTTTTTAGGAAGAGCCAAGGGCTTTTTCCTGACTGAGAAGTCATTTTACCTTGGTTTTACCCAGATTAGGTACCAAGGGCTTTGTTCCGATTGAGGAGTCCTTTTTATCTTGAACTTATTGTTTAGGAAGAGCTAAGGGCTTTTTCCTGACTGAGAAGTCATTTTGTCTTGGACTTATTCTTTAGGAAGAGGCAATGGCTTTTTCCCTACTGAGAAGTCATTTTACCTTAGTTTTACCCAGATTAGGGACCAAGGGCTTGTTAGACCCTAGAGGGGGGGTGATTAGGGTCTTATGCTAATCTAATCTGATTAAATGCCAATTAAAAGTAATGTTGATTAATTAATTCTTACACGAATGATATAAGATAGATATGAGCAAGAAAGATATGAATAAGCATAAATAAAAAGTATGTTAAGCAAAACACAAACAAACGATATGTTTACGAGGTTCAGTCACCACGACCTACATCCCCGTTTTTCAGGTCAAGGTGATCTCCGCTGTCACAATCCGATTTGGAAGTCGGAACTTCTACACACTCAGTTTACAAGCTTACCGAAAACTCTCACACTATGCAATCATACTTCACACACTAAGTGTAGGAATCTAGCCCGTGTCCTGCTCCTCAAGTGCTCGGATGCAACGTCTCCCTAGGTTCGTCAACCGACGCCACTCCTATTAGGTTCGACCCCGTCTCTCGCCTCACTCTTCTCTCGGTGTACAACTGTATTACAAGTGATACTAACAAATAAAGATTAAATACAATGGTTTGTTCTCAACAACAAATGAGAACGCAAATGAAGCTCACACTCACTAAATCACACCCCACAACCCACACACGCAAATAAAGTGATAATTTGTTCAATAATAACACATAGTTTTCCACACAAACCATAGAGTTATTACAACTCAAAATAAAACATAAGTGTCAAATTTTCTTTCACCAAAACATAAACATCACCATAAGCATAAAATCCAATAAACTCTAATAAGCAACAAAGTCAATCACCACCATCATCAGATCCGGAGCCAGATCCCGGACCAGAGCCAGATGCAGATCCTCCTTCAGAACCCTCACCTGAATAAGAGTCAAAGTTGGAAGAGGGATCTGGAATCCCAAGAGACTGACGCTGATAAGATAGAATAGTCCTAACATCCTTCTGAATAGATGAGACATGAGTCTCAAGACTATCCAATCGGACACATATATCAGAAGTGAAGGAGTTGGAAGCTCTAGACCGAGAACGAGAAGATGATGGCTTAGCAGGATTAGATAAGGAGTCAGAAAGTTGCATACGGGAGAGAGAGACTCTATCAAAGTATTCCTTACCCAGATCAACTTTGGGTTCATTGGTTAGAGCAACACCGAAGTATCAAAGAATAAGGGTGATGAAGCTGCAAAAAGGAAGAAATTTGTAATGCTTGCATGCTATGTTTTTAAGAAAAACATTTGCCCAATTCACTTTTATTTTGGCAAATATGGCATAAACAACATTAACCTTATCAGGGGCAAAATGATCAAAGCTACCGGTTTTGAGAATGAGATTATGAGCAACAATACGAGCTATGATTTTAGCAGTAGGATTGAGTGATTTGTTGTTCATAGGATAGGTACAACCAGGCTTAAACAATATATCGTTCACAGCCTAATCGGTGTGATTGATAGACATAAGCTCAACGTCACTTGTTAGAATCTTAAGGATTCCCGCAAGTTCGTCGGCAGAAAAAGAGATCTAAATGTTCTTAACAGATGTAGTAATTGTTTGAATACCATCGGCAGAAGAGGTGACAAACAAGTTTGCATAAAATAAATAGATGAGGAATGGGTAATAAGTAACTTTACGTTCCACGTCTAGCAGTTTATGCAAACGAACACCATGCAGAAAATTATAAATATCATTTATGGCTAGCTCCTGGTATTTGATATATCGAGTAGGCAGGATTTTCAATTTACATAGTTCCTTATATTTCTTAATAAGGGGTTTGAACAGAAGATAATCCTCATAGTGGGAGGCAATGGAAGATGAGGAACCAGACTTAGGCTTAGATCTTTTCTTAGGAGGCATTGTGACAGATAAGATGAATTAGGGTTTGAAAGAAATTAGACAGAAATATAAAACCCTAGAAATGAAAATATAGCATAATAAGTACAAATGAACAAACCCTTACCAAAAGAGCACAAGAGTGAGAGATGATTACCCAATCAATTTCCACCTGAAATTGATGAAGAGATGGCCTCAAGGAAGACCGCGGTCGAACGATGGCGAACAGCGGGCGACCGTGAGGGGAAATTGACAGAATTAGGAAAATTTTCGAATGGGGAAGAAGAAGAGGGTCGGATCATAAGAGGTCGGTTCAAGGATGAAATCAGCGGTGGTGATAGAATCGGGTTATGAACAGTTTCCAAAAAATAACCGAAACCCTAAGTCAAAACAAAATCGATGCAGAAAAAATTATTGCGGTCGACCACGTCGGTTGAACATAACAACTTCCAGAAACTTTGACGGTCGACCATGGCGGTCGACCGCGAGAAAAATAAAAGCATAGGTAATTTTTGAAAATTTGATTTTGAGAAATATGCAATTTTGACTTGAATAAAAATTTGTTTTATGTTTATTATTTATATATAAGAATATATAAGAAGTTGTTAGCTATTTAAATCATGAAATTATTTAATTTTAGCTTAATAAAAAACTAAATCACTATTAAAATTCAAAAACAACTATAAAACAAAAAAAATCACAACGATAGTTTTAAAACTCATTTTCGTACCCAAATCATTTTGGTACCACTAAAATTTGGGACATGACACCGATCATGTAAATCCAAGGCCCTAGGGTTATGAACCCGTTTGGGTGTATTTTGTGCACCGATACGGTCAAAAAAAAATCGTAAACATGACACATACGATTGAAATTTGTGCAATGTAGAGGTTTGAATGGTTTGCGTTGACCGAAATAAAATGCACGTGGTTCATTTGCAGAAATAGATTTTTCTTTGTAATTATTTTGCAAATGAGAATTTCTTTTCAAATCGAAACAAAACATGGCCAAATGACCGAAATGACCACAATAATCACATTTATACATATGAGCATGTTTATGATTTACACTATGTATGTGTACATACATATGAGATGAAGAAGCTTGATGGGATGCACAATCATGAATAGGCTTGTTAATTTTTTGTGCATTATGAAAAATTTGGGCTAAATGGCCTTTACGATCGTAAATAGAATATTTTTGAATTTTGTCATACATGTGTGCATAGTGAATAGGTTTCTTAGAAGAATTAACATTGTATTTTGCACACAAGTCCATAAGCTTTTTATTATTAGCAATACACGTGTTTAGTGTTGAATCTAAGATAGATATACGTTTTCTCATTTGATTTAACTCATCATTGTGCATACAAGCATTGCTACTAGAAGTAGGATAAACAAGATTTTTCATCATAGATTTTAACTTATCTACTTCTAACATGGCATCACATTTTTCATGAAGCAAACTAGCATTTTTAATTTTCAAATTTTCATTGCATTCTTTAAGAATTATATTTTCACTTGCAATAAAATTAAACTTAGTGGCTAGTGTTTCATGAGTGGATTTCATATTTATATACTTACTCTTTACATCAATATATCAATTGTGTAAGTTTTCAAACTCAAGAGCAAGCTCATCAAAAGTAATAATATCATCATTATCAAGCTCGCATACCTCACTAGGGTTATCACCTAGTGGTAATGTACATGGAGATGAGGCTTCTTTAGAACTCAAAGCAGGATTTTCTAACGCTTGTTGAATAGCCTCCAAGTCCCCTTCATGTGCTTCAATAAATTTCCATAAGGCGTAAGCACTATCAAAATTATCAAATTTGTTAGAAAATGAAGAGTGAAAAGCATTAAGCAAATATTCTAACAAAAGCTTGTTCATATTAAATAATCTTTTATCATTTTCATTCCATTTTGATTTTTCCAAAATAGGAACGACATAGGCTTCCTCAATAATTTCCCATAAATCGAATTGTTTAGATTGAACAAAAGGTTTGAATCTAACATGCCATTGAGCATAGGGGAAAATATCCAAACGAGGTGCAAAATTAATAGCATAACCTACACTAGATGCATCATACATATCCATAACATTAATAGCATAACCTACACTAGATTAGCACAAAAAAGATAACTTGGATCTTTAACTCAAGGCGATTAGTCCTTAAATCAAAGAGCACCAAACTCTAATACCAATTATTAGACCCTAGAGGGGGGTGATTAGGGTCTTATGCTAATCTAATCCAATTAAATGTCAATTAAAAGTAATGTTGATTAATTGGTTCTTGCAAGAATGATATAAGATAGATATGAGCAAGAAAGATATGAATAAGCACAAATAAAAAGTACGCTAAGCAAAACACAAATAAACGATATGTTTACGTGGTTCGCTCACCACGACCTACGTCCCCGCTCCTCACCTCAAAGAGATCTCCACTATCATAATCCAGTTTGGAAGCCGGAATATCTACACACTCGGTTTACAAGCTTACTGAAAACTCTCACACTATGCAATCACACTTCACACACTAAGTGTAGGAATCTAGCCCGTGTCCTCCTTCTCAAGTGCTCGGATGCAACCTCTTCCTAGGTTCATCAACCGACGCCATTCCTATTAGATTCGACCCCGTCACTCGCCTTACACTTCTCTCGGTGTACAAGTGTATTACAAGTGATACTCACAAATAAAGATTAAATATAATGGTTTGTTCTCAATAACAAATGAGAACTCAAATGAAGCTCACACTCACTAAATCACACCCCACAATCCACACTATATAGTATGAAGATATTAAGCTCAATATTGTGTGTGTGATGACAGTGAATGAAAAATATGTAACTCAATAAATATAGCTAAGATATGAAAATAAACTTATAAGCTATATGAAAAGATGAGTTAGGAAAACTTCTCCATAGACAAGGAGAACAGTGGATGATGAGATTAAAAATCCTCTTCTTATAGTAGGAAAACTTCTTTTGAAACAGACTGATGAAATCAGCTTAAACAGCTCTTTTAAACACACTTAAAATTTTGTTAAAAACAAAACTTGGTTGTTTGAAAGAGAGCAGCAATGGGGTATTTATACCCACTTAAAATATCAGCCAAAATCAACTTGAAATGACCAAAATAGCCTCAGACAGTCGTTATAAAAAATAGCCGTTAAAAGGCAATGATGAGATCGGCGGTCGACCGTGGAAATTTCACGGTCGACCGCGAAGCACAAAAACACTGAAAAAGAGATTTAAAAGCTAGCGGTCGACCGCGACGGTCGACCGCAAAAGTCACTGCTGGATTCACGGTCGACCATCACTATCGACCGCGAGCACATAAAGCTTATACTAAGGAAAATTGCTACTGGCGGTCGACCGTGGCGGTCGATCGCAAACTGATACATGGCATATGACAGGTTTTTGGGCTAATTTTAAAAATATGTTAAAAATAACAAATCAATTCCAAAAATAGTAAAACTTTGGAGAAAGTTTCTAAATGATGATATAAACATGTTTGAAAAGGAATTTTTGGAAAATCAATTTTTGTTTGTGAAAACTCCCTGTTTTTGAAAAGTGTTCAAAAAACCTGTTTTTTTCGTGAACATGAAAATTGAGATATGACTTGTAAATACGTATGTATATATCATGTGTATATTATATATATATAAATAAGTGTGAATGAGCTGTAAACATGAAATAAAAACTATTATAACAAAGTTTGATGAAAAAACATTTATATGATAGAAAACGTCAAAATTGTGTTAAGTGTACATATATTGAGCTTACATATAAACATACGATATATGTAGGCAAACTAAACTTATACCTAGGTGAATGCACACACATGAACTTGAATCTTTAACGCTTGATTATCATGTGTTGAATTACCTGTAAAGAGAAAAACAAAACAACAAAAACTAGAGAATAGATTAGCAATAAATTGTTTGACAAATCATCATCAAAACTATAGGGCCAACAGGGCTTTGATTCAACTAAGAAGTCGCCGTGCCTAGGTGACTTGGTCTAGAAGCTGACTGAGAAGTCGTTTTGCCATGGACTTATTATTTAGGAAGAGCCAAGGGCTTATTCTTGACTGAGAAGTCGTTTTGCCTTGGTTTTACGTAGATTAGGTACCAAGGGCTTTGTTCCAATTGAGGAGTTGTTTTGTCTTAGACTTATTGTTTAGGAAGAGCCAATGGCTTTTTTCTGACTGAGAAGTCATTTTTCCTTGGACTTATTCTTTAGGAAGAGCCAGGAGCTTTTTTCCGACAAAGAAGTCGTTTTGCTTTGGTTTTACTCAGATTAGGTACCAAAATATCTGATTCAACTAAGAAGTCATCGTTCCCAGGTGACTAGGTATTAATACCGACTGGGAAGTAGTTTTACCTTGGTTTACCCAGATTAGGTACCATGGGCTTTGTTCCAACTGAGAAGTCGTTTTGCCATGGACTTATTT
>NC_033795.1:65961474-65963528 GCF_001876935.1 Asparagus officinalis
GAGAAGTCGTTTTGACTTGGTTTTACCCATATTCGGTACCAAGGTTTTTGTTCTGACTGAGAAGTCGTTTTGCATCGAGCTTACCCAAATTAGGGGCCTAGAATATTATGCCGACTAAGAAGTCATTGTGCCTTGGGCCTATTCTGAGGTGGCGCTAAAACTGTTGATTAAAAAGTCGTCGAGCATTTGGCCTATCTTGAGGTGGCGTCACGTTCTTATAACCAACTGAAGAGTCATTTTGCCTCAGGCTTACCCAGATTAGGGGCCGAGGACTTTATGCCGACTAAGGAGTTGTTGTGCCTTGGGCCTATCCTGACGTGGTGCCAAAACTATTGACTAAAAAGTCATCGAACGTTGGGCCTATCCTATGGTGGCGCCAAGGTCTTGTAACCGACTGAGGAGTTGTTGTGTCTTGGGCTTACCCAGATTTAGGGCCGGGGACTTTATGCTGACTAAGGAGTCCTTATGTCTTAGGCCTATCCTAAGGTGGCGCCAAAATTATTGACTGAAAAGTCGTCGAGCATTGGGCCTATACTGAGGCGGCGCCAAGGTCTTGTAACCGACTGAGAAGTTGTTTTGCCTTGGACTTACTCTTTAGGGCTTTTTTCGACTGAGAAGTCATTTTGCCTTGGGTTTACCCAGATTAGGTACCAAGGGCTTTGTTCCGACTGAGAAGTCATTTTGCCTTGGACTTATTGTTTAGGAAGAGACGAGGGTTTTTCCGGCTGAGAAGTCGTTTTGCCTTGGTTTTACCTAGATTAGGTACCAAGGTCTTTGATTTGATAGAGAAGTCATCGTGTTTAGTTTACAAGGTATTGATACCGACTGGGAAGTCGTTTTACCTTGGTTTTACCCAGATTAGGTACCAAAAGCTTTGTTTCAACTAAGAAGTCATCGTGCCTAGGTAACTAGGTCTTGATGCCGACTGGGAAGTCGTTATGCCTTAGTTTTACCCAGATTAGGTACCAAGGGTTTTTTTCCGGCTGAGAAGTTGTTTTGCCTTAGTTTTACACAGATTAGAGACCAAGGTCTTTGATTCGACGACTGAGAAGTCATCGTTCCTAGGTGACTAGGTCTTGATGCTGACTGGAAAGTCATTTTACCATGTTTTTACCCAGATTAGGTACCAAGGGCTTTGTTCTGACTGAGAAGTCGTTTTGCTTTGGACTTATTTATTAGGAAGAGCCAATGGCTTTTTCCCGACTAAGAAATCATTTTTCCTTGGTTTTACCCAGATTAGATACTAAGGTCTTTGTTCCGACTGAGAAGTCATTTTGCCTTGGACTTATTCTTTAGGAAGAGCCACGGGCTTTTTTCTGAATAAAAAGTCGTTTTGCCTTGGACTTATTCTTTAGGAAGAGTCAAGGGCTTTTTTTCGACTGAGAAGTTATTTTGCCTTGGTTTTACCTAGATTAGGTGCTAAGGTCTTTGATTTGACTGATAAGTCATCGTGCCTAGGTGACTAGGTCTTGATACCGACTGGGAAGTCGTTTTACCTTGGTTTTATCCAGATTAGGTTACAAGGGCTTTGTTCCGACTGAGAAGTCATTTTGCCTTGGACTTATTCTTTAGGAAGAGCCAAGGGCTTTTCCCCTACTGAGAAGTTGTTTTGCCTTGGTTTTACCTAGATTAGGGACCAAGGTCTTTGATTCGACAAAGAAGGCGTCGTGCCTAGGTGACTTAGTCTTTATGCCGATTGAGAAGTCGTTTTGCCTTAAACTTATTCTTTAGGAAGAGCCAAGGGCTTTTTTCCGACTGAGAAGTCGTTTTACCTTAGTTTTACCCAGATTAGGTATTGAAGGCTTTGTTCCGATCGAGGAGTCGTTTTGCCTTGGACTTATTCTTTAGGAAGAGCCAAGCTCTTTTTACCGACTGAGAAGTCGTTTTGCCTTGGTTTTATCCAGATTAAGTACCAAGGGCTTTGTTCCGACTGAGAAGTCGTTTTGCCTTGAACTTATTCTTTAGGAAGAACCAATGGCTTTGTTCCTACTGAGAAGTCGTTTTGCCTTAGACTTGTTCTTTAGGAAGGGCCAAGGGCTTTGTTCCGACTGGGA
>NC_033795.1:65963736-65964471 GCF_001876935.1 Asparagus officinalis
CAAAGAAGTCGTTTTGCCTTGGTTTTAGCCATATTCAGTACCAAAGTCTTTGTTCTGATTGAGAAGTCATTTTGCATCGAACTTACCTAAATTAGGGGCTGAGAACTTTATGCCGACTAAGGAGTCATTTTGCCTTGGGCCTATTCTGAGGTGGTGCCAAAACTGTTGATTGAAAAGTCATCGAGCATTAGGCCTATCTTGAGGCGGCATCACGGTCTTGTAACTGACTGAGGAGTTGTTTTACCTCGGGCTTACCCAGATTAGGGGCCAAGGACTTTATGCCGACTAAGGAGTTGTTGTGCCTTGGGCCTATCCTGACGTGATGCCAAAAGTATTGACTAAAAAGTCATCGAGCGTCGGGCCTATCCTATGGCTGCGCCAAGGTCTTGTAACCGACTGAGGAGTTGTTGTGTCTCGGGCTTTCCCAGATTTAGGGCCGAGGACTTTATGCTGACTAAGGACAACTTATGTCTTGGACCGATCCTGAGATGGCACCAAAACTGTTGACTAAAAATTCGTCGAGCGTTGGGGCTATACTGAGGCGGCGCCAAGGTCTTGTAACCGACTGAGAAGTCGTTTTGCCTTGGACTTACTCTTTAGGAAGAGCCAAGGGCTTTTTTGACTGAGAAGTCATTTTGCCTTGGTTTTACCCAGATTAGGTACCAATGGCTTTGTTCCGACTGAGAATTCATTTTTCCTTTGACTTATTGTTTAGGAAGAGCCAAGGGTTTTTTC
>NC_033795.1:65964481-65979072 GCF_001876935.1 Asparagus officinalis
TTTGACCTAGATTATGTACCAAGGTTTTTGATTTGATAGAGAAGTCATCGTGTTTAGTTTACAAGGTCTTGATACCGACTGATAAGTCAGTTTACATTGGTTTTACCCAGATTAGGTACCAAGAGCTTTGTTCCAGCTGAGAAGTCGTTTTACCTTGGACTTATTATTTAGGAAGAGCCAAGGGCTTTTTCCCTACTGAGAAGTCATTTTGCCTTGGTTTTATGTAGATTAGGGACAAAGGACTTTGATTCGACTAAGAAGTTGTCGTGCCTAGGTGACTTGGTCTTGATGCCGACTGAGAAGTCGTTTTGCCTTGGACTTATTCTTTAGGATGAGCCAAGGACTTTTTTCCGACTGAGAAGTCGTTTTGCCTTGGTTTTACCCAGATTAGGTGTAGGCATATAAAATTGCTTATAGGTCCCTTAGCTCAGCTCGGCACAAACCGACAAACCAACGAGGTAACGAGATTGACTAATCGCACGCAAGCAACGGAATACGTCCATTCGCGTGCGGGATCAAGCTAAGTGTTCGAAGAGTCAACAAGTCATCCAACCAAAGGCATACTCGGACGAATCACGATCGAATCAAGATCGGTTTCAGACTCAAATTCAGAAGTGAATTTACTGCCTAATCGGGATCCGGAATCGAATCCGAACCTATCAACCGCAGAACCGGAAAACGGGCACAAAGAGGCAAAACGACAAACACCTGGTGGCCGAGCCACCTATAGGTGGCTCGGTGGCCGCCGAGCCACTTGTGGCCGGCCACCCTGTGCCCAAGGCACAGTGAGGGTAGCCTATAAATAGGCCACCCCCTTGTTCATTTGAGAGGGTTGGAAATTTTGGAGAGGCGAAGCCCTGCTGGATTGGAGACTCGGAACTTAAAAAAGATTGAAACTTTGGGACTTCGGGGACTCACTCCTTCAGATCTGGTGCTCGGCGATCATCAACGTCAAATAAGGCAGGTGTTCGAGAGGATCGGATCTCAGATCTACGTTGCTACACTCCGGATCTAAGCTTGGTCTTAGATCCCGAGACTTGGACGATTGTTTCCTTGGTGAAACAATCCTCCCCGGCTATTATTTCCTTGGTGAAATAATACCCGTTGTACTGCGTAGATCCGACCGGATCTAGATCGCGCGGTCGTCCACGGCAAATAACCCCGGCGCAGGCAAAAAACCCACAAAGCGAGCGACCGCAAAACAGGAGCTCGCGATTCGTTCGACAAACAAGGAAACAAAGTTGTAATTTTCATTTCTTTTCAATTTGATTTTCGTTGTAACCGGATCTTATAAAAAGACCGGATCTTTGTAATCGATAGACTATTACAAGAGTGTACAATGGAATCATTAATGAAGAAAGCAACGGTTTTTCCCGCGAACAATCTGGCGACCACAGTGGGAGCCAACGATCTCGCTGCCGAGATCGTTGCGTCGCAGCCGCGGATCTCGAGGCCGACGATCTCGCCGACGAGATCGATGCGTCGCAGCCGCGGATTGCAATCCCGGTCGTGGAGGAGGTCGAGTACGAGTTCGACCAAGCCAAGTTCGAGGAGTACGTGTCCTCGTCCGGATCTACCTCCCCCCGCAAGTCCAAGAAGTTCTCTTCCGGGAGAAAAGCTCGTTGGTTTGAAGCTGCTCGGGAAGCCAACGAAGCTCTCAACCCAACTGACGCCGAAGTTGCGTCAAATGAAGTTCCACCGACCTCCAATCAGGTCAACCCAACTCCCGCCAACGCCTCCACTGTTCAGGGCGTTGTGACTCTCTCAAAGAGAGCCCGCCAGAGGCGTCGTCAACGCCTTGCGCGGCAACTCGCTAAGGCGATGGAGTCTACGGACGGATTCCGCTACCACGCGGAGTTGAAGAACAGAAGAGGCAAACAACCTCAACCACCAATGAATGGCGACTCTTCCAAGCCGCCAAAGAAAGAATGGGTCCGCGTCAAACGGAACCGTTCGACGCTCGAGGAGCGCATTCACAAGCGCCGCGCGATGTCAGCGCAGGCACGGGCTCAAGCTCAGGAAGCCCGTAGAAAGCTGCAAAAGGAGGTGGAGAAGAAGCCACCACCAACACGACAAGTCTGGAAGCCTAAGTCTGAAGTGGCGACTCAGGCCAAAAAGCAACCAGTGCAGCCTTCTAAGGAAGGTCAAACTCCGGCGAGTCAACCAAAGTCGCCGTCAATCCCAATAACTTCTCCGGGAGATCATGCAGAGTCATCCCGCAAGAAGAAACCAATTTTGGAGCGCCTCGGTCCAATTCCTGACGTGAGAGGCAAAGCTCCAATTCACGAGCGTTTGGGCCCGATGAAGAAGCCCAGAACGACTCAACATACTGGGGGTCGCCATCACCTCCAGCATGACAAAGACCTCAAGGCAGCTGCGCGCACCAATTTGCGCATTGAAGTCCAAGATCACGCCGAAAATTCACGCCCAAAAAGGCATGTTTTGAGGCGGGTAACCTTTGAAAGCCCAAAGAAGGCAAGTCAACCTCAGATGGAAACATTATCATCTGATAATGATTGTGTTGTACCTGAGAAGGCGTGCCCGCACACGATAGGTTACTCTGACTGTCAAAATGACGAGTTGTACTATCGTGCTGGGGGTACGAATAGAACCAGGAAGAGGAGTCCCCGAGAACGGGAAATTCAATGTCCCTGTTCCAAACTCATTCGGGCGGTATTGTCGGAATGCAATTGCATTAAGGCGGTCCCCGAAAGAGTTTCAGTTTTTGAAAGACTTAATGCGGAAACGCCAAAACCAAGGCCTAGGCGCTTCCAACGAAGAAGAAGGGTGATTGAAGACGGAGAATTTCCGAGGGTCACCACCAACATGACGAGCAAAGGGACATCGGCACGAGAAGATTTCGAGTCGATTCTGAAAGCTTCCCGACCTAGAACCCGTCTGCAGTCCGGAACCATAGAGCGAGCAACTTATGGTAGGATTCGGACAAGACGCCCTTCAGAAGATGAAGAATCTGATGCCGGCTCCGCGGTGGCATCAGATAATACAGTATCCAGCGAGGGACAACCCCGCGAGGCCCTGATGATAAGTGCGGAGCAGATGGCCAAGATGCTTGAAGACGCTTTGGCTAAGCAGAAAGAAAGTTTCAAATTTGAGATGGAGATGGCCATGCAGCAGATGAGAGAAATGCATGACCAACAGATCCAAGCATTGGCGAACCAACAAGGCGAGCAGAATCATCGTAACCCGATTAATGTGGAAGATGAGGATACAAATGCTCGTAACACCAATGATCCTCCCGTCAACGCAGGGGGTGGTAATGAGAATGCTGGCGAAGAAACCGGCGAAAACCTGAAGATCAAGAACCTCGAGAGCAAAATCAACACACTAATTTCCGCTCAAGAGACGAAGAAAACAGGCATTCCTTGCCCATACCCAAGAGAATGGGAATCGATCCCATATCCGGCGAAGTTTAATCTAATTAACTTCACGCCGTTTAATGGGATGGGTTCACCTACCCAGCATTTGATTTACTTCAAATCGCATTTGGGGGTGATCTCTGGTAATGAGCCTCTGATGGTGCGGTCATTCGTCGGCACTCTTCGCGGAGCCGCCTTCGATTGGTATCGCCGCCTCAAGCCAGGCAGCGTAAACAGCTGGGATGACATGGAGACCAAGTTCCTGGCCAACTTCTTCGACGACGACACCGAGATATCTATCGGATCGTTGCTCGATGAGAAGCAGAAGGACGGAGAGTTAGTCGATACCTTCGTCAAAAGATTCCGGAACAAGGCGATGAATTGCCGGGACCCGATCACAGAGGAATTCATCCTCCAAACTTGCCACAACAACCTTGCGTTGGACGTGTTGGAAGCAATGGGAACAGCACCGTCTGACACTTGGAAGGATCTGAAGGCCCGAGGGGAGCAGGCTGAGCGATTCCTTAGAAGGAAGAAGGCCGAGAGGAACCAACCGACGGTTAATCCGCTGGACTCAAATTTCGCCTCTCGTGGTAAGGGCAAAACACCTGCAGCTACTGGTGGTGCTAATCAAGCGTCACAACAGCAATCCCGAAGGCAGCAAAAGACTTCGGGTCCGAGACTCCAAAGAGAGTATTCCTTCAAGGACGAAGACGTTCCAGCCATCTTCGAATCCCTCCTTGAAGGTAACAAGATCAAGCTACCACCTATCACAAATCAGGAGGAAGCTGACAACACTACGGACCCAAAGTACTGTGCATACCACAGGAGGGTCGTTCATCCCACCAAGGATTGCTTTGCTCTCAAGAATAGCATTCAGACCTTGGTTGAAGCCGGCGTCATAACGCTAAGGTAAGCCAATTGAGAACGGCAAAACTCCAAAGAGTATACGAGTATAAACTGTTTCTCAATCCTCCGACCGGTATAAGAGGTTAAACTACTCCCTGATACTCCAATAGGTATATGAGTCTAAACTGTTTCCCCACTTTTGACGGGAAGTTCCTGGAGAATATTAAGCTAATATTCTTAAGGATAACCCGGTTAGTTAACTGATAATAATGTCCGAACCAGTTCCGCAGAGGAAACTGGGGGTGGACGATTTATGTAACGGGAAGTTCCCAAAACCACAGCAATGTAATGAATAAGAACTCCCATTCTCACCATGTCTATGCACTCAACACTCTCTCTGTTAGAGTCTGGACGTAAAGTACCCACTTGGTCAAACCTTCTTACAGTTAGGACCACAGTCAAAATCCCCTCTCGATTCCCCCAATGAACGAGAGGTCCACAAATTGAGCGATCAAACCTTCCTACAGTTAGGATTGTCTCAAAACACCCACTTGGTCAAACCTTCTTACAGTTAGGACCACAGTCAAAATCCCCTCTCGATTCCCCCAATGAACGAGAGGTCCACAAATTGAGCGATCAAACCTTCCTACAGTTAGGATTGTCTCAAAACACCCACTTGGTCAAACCTTCTTACAGTTAGGACCACAGTCAAAATCCCCTCTCGATTCCCCCAATGAACGAGAGGTCCACAAATTGAGCGATCAAACCTTCCTACAGTTAGGATTGTCTCAAAACACCCACTTGGTCAAACCTTCTTACAGTTAGGACCACAGTCAAAATCCCCTCTCGATTCCCCCAATGAACGAGAGGTCCACAAATTGAGCGATCAAACCTTCCTACAGTTAGGATTGTCTCAAAACACCCACTTGGTCAAACCTTCTTACAGTTAGGACCACAGTCAAAATCCCCTCTCGATTCCCCCAATGAACGAGAGGTCCACAAATTGAGCGATCAAACCTTCCTACAGTTAGGATTGTCTCAAAACACCCACTTGGTCAAACCTTCTTACAGTTAGGACCACAGTCAAAATCCCCTCTCGATTCCCCCAATGAACGAGAGGTCCACAAATTGAGCGATCAAACCTTCCTACAGTTAGGATTGTCTCAAAACACCCACTTGGTCAAACCTTCTTACAGTTAGGACCACAGTCAAAATCCCCTCTCGATTCCCCCAATGAACGAGAGGTCCACAAATTGAGCGATCAAACCTTCCTACAGTTAGGATTGTCTCAAAACACCCACTTGGTCAAACCTTCTTACAGTTAGGACCACAGTCAAAATCCCCTCTCGATTCCCCCAATGAACGAGAGGTCCACAAATTGAGCGATCAAACCTTCCTACAGTTAGGATTGTCTCAAAACACCCACTTGGTCAAACCTTCTTACAGTTAGGACCACAGTCAAAATCCCCTCTCGATTCCCCCAATGAACGAGAGGTCCACAAATTGAGCGATCAAACCTTCCTACAGTTAGGATTGTCTCAAAACACCCACTTGGTCAAACCTTCTTACAGTTAGGACCACAGTCAAAATCCCCTCTCGATTCCCCCAATGAACGAGAGGTCCACAAATTGAGCGATCAAACCTTCCTACAGTTAGGATTGTCTCAAAACACCCACTTGGTCAAACCTTCTTACAGTTAGGACCACAGTCAAAATCCCCTCTCGATTCCCCCAATGAACGAGAGGTCCACAAATTGAGCGATCAAACCTTCCTACAGTTAGGATTGTCTCAAAACACCCACTTGGTCAAACCTTCTTACAGTTAGGACCACAGTCAAAATCCCCTCTCGATTCCCCCAATGAACGAGAGGTCCACAAATTGAGCGATCAAACCTTCCTACAGTTAGGATTGTCTCAAAACACCCACTTGGTCAAACCTTCTTACAGTTAGGACCACAGTCAAAATCCCCTCTCGATTCCCCCAATGAACGAGAGGTCCACAAATTGAGCGATCAAACCTTCCTACAGTTAGGATTGTCTCAAAACACCCACTTGGTCAAACCTTCTTACAGTTAGGACCACAGTCAAAATCCCCTCTCGATTCCCCCAATGAACGAGAGGTCCACAAATTGAGCGATCAAACCTTCCTACAGTTAGGATTGTCTCAAAACACCCACTTGGTCAAACCTTCTTACAGTTAGGACCACAGTCAAAATCCCCTCTCGATTCCCCCAATGAACGAGAGGTCCACAAATTGAGCGATCAAACCTTCCTACAGTTAGGATTGTCTCAAAACACCCACTTGGTCAAACCTTCTTACAGTTAGGACCACAGTCAAAATCCCCTCTCGATTCCCCCAATGAACGAGAGGTCCACAAATTGAGCGATCAAACCTTCCTACAGTTAGGATTGTCTCAAAACACCCACTTGGTCAAACCTTCTTACAGTTAGGACCACAGTCAAAATCCCCTCTCGATTCCCCCAATGAACGAGAGGTCCACAAATTGAGCGATCAAACCTTCCTACAGTTAGGATTGTCTCAAAACACCCACTTGGTCAAACCTTCTTACAGTTAGGACCACAGTCAAAATCCCCTCTCGATTCCCCCAATGAACGAGAGGTCCACAAATTGAGCGATCAAACCTTCCTACAGTTAGGATTGTCTCAAAACACCCACTTGGTCAAACCTTCTTACAGTTAGGACCACAGTCAAAATCCCCTCTCGATTCCCCCAATGAACGAGAGGTCCACAAATTGAGCGATCAAACCTTCCTACAGTTAGGATTGTCTCAAAACACCCACTTGGTCAAACCTTCTTACAGTTAGGACCACAGTCAAAATCCCCTCTCGATTCCCCCAATGAACGAGAGGTCCACAAATTGAGCGATCAAACCTTCCTACAGTTAGGATTGTCTCAAAACACCCACTTGGTCAAACCTTCTTACAGTTAGGACCACAGTCAAAATCCCCTCTCGATTCCCCCAATGAACGAGAGGTCCACAAATTGAGCGATCAAACCTTCCTACAGTTAGGATTGTCTCAAAACACCCACTTGGTCAAACCTTCTTACAGTTAGGACCACAGTCAAAATCCCCTCTCGATTCCCCCAATGAACGAGAGGTCCACAAATTGAGCGATCAAACCTTCCTACAGTTAGGATTGTCTCAAAACACCCACTTGGTCAAACCTTCTTACAGTTAGGACCACAGTCAAAATCCCCTCTCGATTCCCCCAATGAACGAGAGGTCCACAAATTGAGCGATCAAACCTTCCTACAGTTAGGATTGTCTCAAAACACCCACTTGGTCAAACCTTCTTACAGTTAGGACCACAGTCAAAATCCCCTCTCGATTCCCCCAATGAACGAGAGGTCCACAAATTGAGCGATCAAACCTTCCTACAGTTAGGATTGTCTCAAAACACCCACTTGGTCAAACCTTCTTACAGTTAGGACCACAGTCAAAATCCCCTCTCGATTCCCCCAATGAACGAGAGGTCCACAAATTGAGCGATCAAACCTTCCTACAGTTAGGATTGTCTCAAAACACCCACTTGGTCAAACCTTCTTACAGTTAGGACCACAGTCAAAATCCCCTCTCGATTCCCCCAATGAACGAGAGGTCCACAAATTGAGCGATCAAACCTTCCTACAGTTAGGATTGTCTCAAAACACCCACTTGGTCAAACCTTCTTACAGTTAGGACCACAGTCAAAATCCCCTCTCGATTCCCCCAATGAACGAGAGGTCCACAAATTGAGCGATCAAACCTTCCTACAGTTAGGATTGTCTCAAAACACCCACTTGGTCAAACCTTCTTACAGTTAGGACCACAGTCAAAATCCCCTCTCGATTCCCCCAATGAACGAGAGGTCCACAAATTGAGCGATCAAACCTTCCTACAGTTAGGATTGTCTCAAAACACCCACTTGGTCAAACCTTCTTACAGTTAGGACCACAGTCAAAATCCCCTCTCGATTCCCCCAATGAACGAGAGGTCCACAAATTGAGCGATCAAACCTTCCTACAGTTAGGATTGTCTCAAAACACCCACTTGGTCAAACCTTCTTACAGTTAGGACCACAGTCAAAATCCCCTCTCGATTCCCCCAATGAACGAGAGGTCCACAAATTGAGCGATCAAACCTTCCTACAGTTAGGATTGTCTCAAAACACCCACTTGGTCAAACCTTCTTACAGTTAGGACCACAGTCAAAATCCCCTCTCGATTCCCCCAATGAACGAGAGGTCCACAAATTGAGCGATCAAACCTTCCTACAGTTAGGATTGTCTCAAAACACCCACTTGGTCAAACCTTCTTACAGTTAGGACCACAGTCAAAATCCCCTCTCGATTCCCCCAATGAACGAGAGGTCCACAAATTGAGCGATCAAACCTTCCTACAGTTAGGATTGTCTCAAAACACCCACTTGGTCAAACCTTCTTACAGTTAGGACCACAGTCAAAATCCCCTCTCGATTCCCCCAATGAACGAGAGGTCCACAAATTGAGCGATCAAACCTTCCTACAGTTAGGATTGTCTCAAAACACCCACTTGGTCAAACCTTCTTACAGTTAGGACCACAGTCAAAATCCCCTCTCGATTCCCCCAATGAACGAGAGGTCCACAAATTGAGCGATCAAACCTTCCTACAGTTAGGATTGTCTCAAAACACCCACTTGGTCAAACCTTCTTACAGTTAGGACCACAGTCAAAATCCCCTCTCGATTCCCCCAATGAACGAGAGGTCCACAAATTGAGCGATCAAACCTTCCTACAGTTAGGATTGTCTCAAAACACCCACTTGGTCAAACCTTCTTACAGTTAGGACCACAGTCAAAATCCCCTCTCGATTCCCCCAATGAACGAGAGGTCCACAAATTGAGCGATCAAACCTTCCTACAGTTAGGATTGTCTCAAAACACCCACTTGGTCAAACCTTCTTACAGTTAGGACCACAGTCAAAATCCCCTCTCGATTCCCCCAATGAACGAGAGGTCCACAAATTGAGCGATCAAACCTTCCTACAGTTAGGATTGTCTCAAAACACCCACTTGGTCAAACCTTCTTACAGTTAGGACCACAGTCAAAATCCCCTCTCGATTCCCCCAATGAACGAGAGGTCCACAAATTGAGCGATCAAACCTTCCTACAGTTAGGATTGTCTCAAAACACCCACTTGGTCAAACCTTCTTACAGTTAGGACCACAGTCAAAATCCCCTCTCGATTCCCCCAATGAACGAGAGGTCCACAAATTGAGCGATCAAACCTTCCTACAGTTAGGATTGTCTCAAAACACCCACTTGGTCAAACCTTCTTACAGTTAGGACCACAGTCAAAATCCCCTCTCGATTCCCCCAATGAACGAGAGGTCCACAAATTGAGCGATCAAACCTTCCTACAGTTAGGATTGTCTCAAAACACCCACTTGGTCAAACCTTCTTACAGTTAGGACCACAGTCAAAATCCCCTCTCGATTCCCCCAATGAACGAGAGGTCCACAAATTGAGCGATCAAACCTTCCTACAGTTAGGATTGTCTCAAAACACCCACTTGGTCAAACCTTCTTACAGTTAGGACCACAGTCAAAATCCCCTCTCGATTCCCCCAATGAACGAGAGGTCCACAAATTGAGCGATCAAACCTTCCTACAGTTAGGATTGTCTCAAAACACCCACTTGGTCAAACCTTCTTACAGTTAGGACCACAGTCAAAATCCCCTCTCGATTCCCCCAATGAACGAGAGGTCCACAAATTGAGCGATCAAACCTTCCTACAGTTAGGATTGTCTCAAAACACCCACTTGGTCAAACCTTCTTACAGTTAGGACCACAGTCAAAATCCCCTCTCGATTCCCCCAATGAACGAGAGGTCCACAAATTGAGCGATCAAACCTTCCTACAGTTAGGATTGTCTCAAAACACCCACTTGGTCAAACCTTCTTACAGTTAGGACCACAGTCAAAATCCCCTCTCGATTCCCCCAATGAACGAGAGGTCCACAAATTGAGCGATCAAACCTTCCTACAGTTAGGATTGTCTCAAAACACCCACTTGGTCAAACCTTCTTACAGTTAGGACCACAGTCAAAATCCCCTCTCGATTCCCCCAATGAACGAGAGGTCCACAAATTGAGCGATCAAACCTTCCTACAGTTAGGATTGTCTCAAAACACCCACTTGGTCAAACCTTCTTACAGTTAGGACCACAGTCAAAATCCCCTCTCGATTCCCCCAATGAACGAGAGGTCCACAAATTGAGCGATCAAACCTTCCTACAGTTAGGATTGTCTCAAAACACCCACTTGGTCAAACCTTCTTACAGTTAGGACCACAGTCAAAATCCCCTCTCGATTCCCCCAATGAACGAGAGGTCCACAAATTGAGCGATCAAACCTTCCTACAGTTAGGATTGTCTCAAAACACCCACTTGGTCAAACCTTCTTACAGTTAGGACCACAGTCAAAATCCCCTCTCGATTCCCCCAATGAACGAGAGGTCCACAAATTGAGCGATCAAACCTTCCTACAGTTAGGATTGTCTCAAAACACCCACTTGGTCAAACCTTCTTACAGTTAGGACCACAGTCAAAATCCCCTCTCGATTCCCCCAATGAACGAGAGGTCCACAAATTGAGCGATCAAACCTTCCTACAGTTAGGATTGTCTCAAAACACCCACTTGGTCAAACCTTCTTACAGTTAGGACCACAGTCAAAATCCCCTCTCGATTCCCCCAATGAACGAGAGGTCCACAAATTGAGCGATCAAACCTTCCTACAGTTAGGATTGTCTCAAAACACCCACTTGGTCAAACCTTCTTACAGTTAGGACCACAGTCAAAATCCCCTCTCGATTCCCCCAATGAACGAGAGGTCCACAAATTGAGCGATCAAACCTTCCTACAGTTAGGATTGTCTCAAAACACCCACTTGGTCAAACCTTCTTACAGTTAGGACCACAGTCAAAATCCCCTCTCGATTCCCCCAATGAACGAGAGGTCCACAAATTGAGCGATCAAACCTTCCTACAGTTAGGATTGTCTCAAAACACCCACTTGGTCAAACCTTCTTACAGTTAGGACCACAGTCAAAATCCCCTCTCGATTCCCCCAATGAACGAGAGGTCCACAAATTGAGCGATCAAACCTTCCTACAGTTAGGATTGTCTCAAAACACCCACTTGGTCAAACCTTCTTACAGTTAGGACCACAGTCAAAATCCCCTCTCGATTCCCCCAATGAACGAGAGGTCCACAAATTGAGCGATCAAACCTTCCTACAGTTAGGATTGTCTCAAAACACCCACTTGGTCAAACCTTCTTACAGTTAGGACCACAGTCAAAATCCCCTCTCGATTCCCCCAATGAACGAGAGGTCCACAAATTGAGCGATCAAACCTTCCTACAGTTAGGATTGTCTCAAAACACCCACTTGGTCAAACCTTCTTACAGTTAGGACCACAGTCAAAATCCCCTCTCGATTCCCCCAATGAACGAGAGGTCCACAAATTGAGCGATCAAACCTTCCTACAGTTAGGATTGTCTCAAAACACCCACTTGGTCAAACCTTCTTACAGTTAGGACCACAGTCAAAATCCCCTCTCGATTCCCCCAATGAACGAGAGGTCCACAAATTGAGCGATCAAACCTTCCTACAGTTAGGATTGTCTCAAAACACCCACTTGGTCAAACCTTCTTACAGTTAGGACCACAGTCAAAATCCCCTCTCGATTCCCCCAATGAACGAGAGGTCCACAAATTGAGCGATCAAACCTTCCTACAGTTAGGATTGTCTCAAAACACCCACTTGGTCAAACCTTCTTACAGTTAGGACCACAGTCAAAATCCCCTCTCGATTCCCCCAATGAACGAGAGGTCCACAAATTGAGCGATCAAACCTTCCTACAGTTAGGATTGTCTCAAAACACCCACTTGGTCAAACCTTCTTACAGTTAGGACCACAGTCAAAATCCCCTCTCGATTCCCCCAATGAACGAGAGGTCCACAAATTGAGCGATCAAACCTTCCTACAGTTAGGATTGTCTCAAAACACCCACTTGGTCAAACCTTCTTACAGTTAGGACCACAGTCAAAATCCCCTCTCGATTCCCCCAATGAACGAGAGGTCCACAAATTGAGCGATCAAACCTTCCTACAGTTAGGATTGTCTCAAAACACCCACTTGGTCAAACCTTCTTACAGTTAGGACCACAGTCAAAATCCCCTCTCGATTCCCCCAATGAACGAGAGGTCCACAAATTGAGCGATCAAACCTTCCTACAGTTAGGATTGTCTCAAAACACCCACTTGGTCAAACCTTCTTACAGTTAGGACCACAGTCAAAATCCCCTCTCGATTCCCCCAATGAACGAGAGGTCCACAAATTGAGCGATCAAACCTTCCTACAGTTAGGATTGTCTCAAAACACCCACTTGGTCAAACCTTCTTACAGTTAGGACCACAGTCAAAATCCCCTCTCGATTCCCCCAATGAACGAGAGGTCCACAAATTGAGCGATCAAACCTTCCTACAGTTAGGATTGTCTCAAAACACCCACTTGGTCAAACCTTCTTACAGTTAGGACCACAGTCAAAATCCCCTCTCGATTCCCCCAATGAACGAGAGGTCCACAAATTGAGCGATCAAACCTTCCTACAGTTAGGATTGTCTCAAAACACCCACTTGGTCAAACCTTCTTACAGTTAGGACCACAGTCAAAATCCCCTCTCGATTCCCCCAATGAACGAGAGGTCCACAAATTGAGCGATCAAACCTTCCTACAGTTAGGATTGTCTCAAAACACCCACTTGGTCAAACCTTCTTACAGTTAGGACCACAGTCAAAATCCCCTCTCGATTCCCCCAATGAACGAGAGGTCCACAAATTGAGCGATCAAACCTTCCTACAGTTAGGATTGTCTCAAAACACCCACTTGGTCAAACCTTCTTACAGTTAGGACCACAGTCAAAATCCCCTCTCGATTCCCCCAATGAACGAGAGGTCCACAAATTGAGCGATCAAACCTTCCTACAGTTAGGATTGTCTCAAAACACCCACTTGGTCAAACCTTCTTACAGTTAGGACCACAGTCAAAATCCCCTCTCGATTCCCCCAATGAACGAGAGGTCCACAAATTGAGCGATCAAACCTTCCTACAGTTAGGATTGTCTCAAAACACCCACTTGGTCAAACCTTCTTACAGTTAGGACCACAGTCAAAATCCCCTCTCGATTCCCCCAATGAACGAGAGGTCCACAAATTGAGCGATCAAACCTTCCTACAGTTAGGATTGTCTCAAAACACCCACTTGGTCAAACCTTCTTACAGTTAGGACCACAGTCAAAATCCCCTCTCGATTCCCCCAATGAACGAGAGGTCCACAAATTGAGCGATCAAACCTTCCTACAGTTAGGATTGTCTCAAAACACCCACTTGGTCAAACCTTCTTACAGTTAGGACCACAGTCAAAATCCCCTCTCGATTCCCCCAATGAACGAGAGGTCCGGGAGAAAAGCTCGTTGGTTTGAAGCTGCTCGGGAAGCCAACGAAGCTCTCAACCCAGCTGACGCCAAAGTTGCGTCAGATGAAGTTCCACCGACCTCCAACCAGGTCAGCCCAGCTCCCGCCAACGCCTCCACTATTCAGGGCGTTGTGACTCTCTCGAAGAGAGCCCGCCAGAGGCGTCGTCAACGCCTTGCACGGCAACTCGCTAAGGCGATGGAGTCTACGGACGGATTCCGCTACAACGCGGATCTGAAGAATGGAAGAGGCAAACAGCCTCGCGACTCTTCCAAGCCGCCAAAGAAAGAATGGGTCCGCGTCAAACGGAACCGTTCGACGCTCGAGGAGCGTATTCGCAAGCGCCGCGCGATGTCAGCGCAGGCACGGGCTCAAGCTCAGGAAGCCCGTAGAAAGCTGCAAAAGGAGGTGGAGAAGAAGCCACCACCAACACGCCAAGTCTGGAAGCCTAAGTCTGAAGTGGCGACTCAGGCCAAAAAGCAACCAGTGCAGCCTTCTAAGGAAGGTCAAACTCCGGCGAGTCAACCAAAGTCGCCGTCAATCCCAATAACTTCTCCGGGAGATCATGCAGAGTCATCCCGCAAGAAGAAATCAATTTTGGAGCGCCTCGGTCCAGTTCCTGACGTGAGAGGCAAAGCTCCAATTCACGAGCGTTTGGGCCTGATAAAGAAGCCCAGAACGACTCAACATACTGGGGGTCGCCATCACCTCTAGCATGACAAAGAGCTCAAGGCAGCTGCGCGTACCAATTTGCGCATCGAAGTCCAAGAGCACGCTGAAGACTCGCGCCCAAAAAGGCATGTTTTGAGGCGGGTAACCTTTGAAAGCCCAAAGAAGGCAAGTCACCCTCAG
>NC_033795.1:65980072-65983567 GCF_001876935.1 Asparagus officinalis
GATCTGAGATCTGGTCCTCTCGAACACCTGCCTTATTTGACGTTGATGATCGCCGAGCACCAGATCTGATGAGCAAGTCCTTGAAGTCCCAAAGTTCGAATCTTGTTAAGTTCTGAGTCTCCAATCCAGCAGGGCTTTGCCTCTCCAAATTTTCCCCCTCTCAAAATGAACCAAGGCCTAGCCTATTTATAGGCACTCAGATCTGTGCCTAGGCACAGATCTGGGCCGGCCACCTCAGGGTGGCTCGGCTCTGGGCCGAGCCACCCTGAGGTGGCTCGGCCACCGAGCCACCCCAAGGTGGGGCCACCGAGCCACCCCAGGGTGGCTCGGTTTGGGCCGAGCCACCTTGAGGTGGCTCGGCTTGGGCCGAGCCACCTGAAGTTGGCTCGGCTTCGGCCGAGCCCCTCTAGGTGGTGGTTTTTGGTGTTTTCCGCCTTTGGTTCTGTCCGTGATTTGATTAACTTAGTCTTTGATTTGGTTGATCTGATTTGGCAGTAAATCCGGATCCCGATTAGGCAGTAAATCCGCTTCTGAGTTGGAGTCCGAAACCGATCTTGATTCGATCGTCATTCGTCCGAGTATGCCTTTGGTTGGATGACTCGTTGACTCTTCGAACACTTGGCTTGATCCCGCACGCGAATGGACGTATTCCGTTGTTTGCGTGCAATTAGTCAATCTCGTCGCCTCGTTGGTTTGTCGGTTCGTGCCGAGCTGAGCAAAAGGGACCTATAAGCAATTTTATATGCCTACAGGTGCATGAGGTTAAACTGCTCCTTTCTACACTCCGATAAGTATAAGAGTATAAACTGGTCCTTTCTACACTCCAAAGAGTATACGAGTATAAACTGTTTCTCAATCCTCCAACAGGTGCATGAGGTTAAACTGTTCCTTTCTACACTCCGATAAGTATAAGAGTATAAACTGCTCCTTTCTAGACTCCGACAAGTATAAGAGTATAAACTGCTTCTTAATCCTCCGACCGGTATAAGAGGTTAAACCGCTCCTTGATACTCCAACATGTATATGAGTCTAAACTATTTCATTTCTTTCACGGGAAGTTCCTGGAGAATTTTTATATGTAATATTCTTAAGGATAACCCGGTCATGTAACTGAGTACAATGTCGGACCTAGTTCCACAAGGGAAGCTGGGGGTGGATTATTCATGTATCGGGAAGTTCCCGAAAGAATACCACGGGTGATATTCTTAGGGATAACCCAATCACTATAAAAGTGATAAGTAAAACATCCACATTTAAACTCTAAATGTCGGAATGTTTTCCATTATTGTTATCAAATTCACTAATTCTCATGAGTTATCTTGTTGAGACGAGATTCGATCCTTTTGACAGATTAATCTTTCCTCACAAAAATCCCCCACTGATCAAGTCAATTGACGGTGGGTCCACTAAATTTTCTGTCCACCAATTCATGGCAATTTCCAAAGCTTGACGTGTTAAGTCCTGATTACTTAACGTCAAAACCCTTCATCGAGTGGCCAGTACAAACCAGTATTTCTACTGCTACTTGTATTCCACTCCCTTTGCTTTCAGGTCAAACCTACAAGGATAAGTCTGCGCTTAACACGCGCTACCGGTTAGTTCTTAACCGTTAAAAAGAACACCCGCCCACATATTCAACATTGTGGCAGGTTGTTATTAATAACACCAAAATCCATGCCTTACACGCATGGGGAATTTCATCCTGAATCCTAAGAAAGGATATGCCGACGCCTAACACGTGTCGCCGGTTTAGTCTTTCCCCGTAGAAAAAGACACCAGAGTTCGATTCTGGGGCAAACCTAAGTAGGGATAAATCAGCGTCTAATACACGTTGCCGGGTATCTTATTCCCGTAACAATTGCGAAGCCTATGTATTCAATATCATAGCACAAAGTCTCAGAGAATTCACTCTCTTAGCACAACGTTACATGCGGAACGGATTTCGTCAATCCGCATGCTAGCCCGACTCAAACGGTAGTCGGTAAAGGCTAATCAAATCCGTTGAAGGCTGGGGGTTAGCCAAAAATCCTAAAGTCAACGCCTAACACGCGTCGTCGGGTAGTCTATTCCCGTGAGAAAGACGAAGTCTATGTATTCTATATCGTAGCACTAAGAGCGTTAACTCTCTTAGCACAACGTCACATGCGAAACGGATTTAGATAATCCGCATGCTAGCCCGACTCAAACGGTAGTCGGTAAAGGCTCATCAAACCCGTTGATGGCTGAGGGTTTGCGAAAAATCCTATAAATGCGAGGGTCACTGACGCATCAGCTTCATTAGTTGGTCTCGTGATTTGAGCATCTAACGACTTTGGGATGAGATCTGTATCCGCACATGAATCAGCTTTTATAGTTGGTCCTGCAGCCCCAGCATTTGGGACCGCCACGCTCCAACGCCTTAAGAGCTTAAACTGTGTAGACCCAAGGTTAACACGTGACAATGAAAGTCAACGCATATCGATGCAAAACCCTAGGGTCAATGCCGGTCAACGCATAACCCTACAACGCATATCGATGCAAAACCCTAGGGTCAATGCCGGTCAACGCATAACCCTAGGTCAACGCCAGTCAACGCGTTGCGATCAAACAGTCAACGTACAACGTTCGAAACCCTAAGGTCAACGCCGGTCAACGCGTAACTATAGGTCAACGCTAGTCAACGCGTTGCGATCAAACAGTCGACGTACGATGTTCGAAACCCTAGGGTCAACGCCAGTCAACGCGTAACCCTAGGTCAACGCCAGTCAACGCATTGCGATCAAACAGTCGACGTACGACGTTCGAAACCCTAGGGTCAACGCCGGTTAACGCGTAACCCTAGGTCAACGCCAGTCAACGCGTTGCGATCAAACAGTCAACGTACGACGTTCGAAATCCTAGGGTCAACGCCGGTCAACGCGTAACCCTAGGTCAACGCCAATCAGTGCGTTGCAATGAAAGAATTAATACTCCGAAAAGTATATGAGTATAAACTGCTTCTTAATACTCCAATAAGGTATACGAGTATAAATTATTCCCTATTTTTGGTTGAGAAGTTTCTGAAGAATATTTTTCTAAAAATATTCTTAAGGATAACTCAACAACACTACGCCGGACAACGCGTCGCAAATAAAGACTCAACGCTAACAATCGAGGGTCAGTTCTATGTTGAACCAACAAACACGAGCTAAAAGATCAAAAAATCAGGGATCGACTTCAAGTTCGAAATTCCGACAATAGTCAGACAATAAATGCAGCACCGGAAACCTTACAGACATTCGACGAAGCACCGAATAGCCTGAAGGATTGAAGGAATCAAGAACAAAAGCCATTCCAAAGTCCCGTTACACCGACTGAAGGTTGGGACAATCATATCCAAAGTATTCCAGACTCTTCTATAAAAGAACGAGACTGAAATACTTTGGAGGGGGTATCTGTAGGCGTATAAAATTACTTATAGGTCCCTTAACACAGCTCGGCACGGTGATTCGACAAACCAACGAACCATCGGACGAT
>NC_033795.1:65984198-66047180 GCF_001876935.1 Asparagus officinalis
GGCGATTATTTCCTTGGTGAATTAATCCCCCCCGGCTATTATTTCCTTCGCGAAATAATACCCGTCATATCGTGTAGATCCGACCGGATCTAGATCGCGCGGTGGTCCACGGATTAACCCCGGCGCAGGCAAAGAACCCACAAAAGCAAGAGACCGCAAAACAGGATCTTGCGATTCGTTCGAAAAAGGAAAGTTGTAATCTTTTTATTTTTTCTTTGATTTCGTTGTAACCGGATCTTATAAAAAGACCGAATCTTTTGTAATCGAAAAACAATTACTCGAGAGAACAATGAATTCAATGAAGAAAGCAATTTTTCCCGCGAACACCTTACTCGGATCAAGCCGGCACTTGAAGAGCCAGAACTGTCAATTCAACACTGCAACATAGCAGCTAAAAACCTTCCCTGCATTACCTTCACCAAAGAGGATATGCAGACGAAGAATTCAAACCATGATCGACCCTTATATTTCATTGGGTACATTGGCTCCAGTAAAGTCAACCGAATCCAAGTGGATCCGGGTTCTGCTGTGAGTATTATGCCGCTATCTACGGGTTCAATACCAGCGGGTTCAAGACCTTGGGTAAGATCCGGGTAAAATGTCAAATGGGAGATTTGAAGATAGAAGTCACATGTTATGTGATCGATGCCGAGACTTCATATAACTTACTATTGGGTCGGCCTTGGATCCATAGTAACGTTATAATCCCCTCCACTCTCCATCAGTGTTTGAAATATGTCGACGCTGATAATAAGGTTAGAACGGTGATCGCAGATAAGCAACCATTCAAAGGGTATGAGAATTATTTCACTGATTGTCTCCTTTATGGTAACGAATCCGATACTGAATCATCAGCCCATGGCACGGATAGCGGAGAAGAAGCTGATACCGAAGTCGGATTTGATTACAATCGAGGTTATGTTTTAAACGACATTGTACCCTTTGTAATCAACCTTGACGATGAACAATCGTTAGAGGGCAGTTGTAACTGGCAACTTGCCAATAATGAAATAAATAACGATTTAGAGTACTCCCTGTCTCTTGATGATGTGATAAAAGATTTGTATGATAATCGCGATTTATATATGCCGCTTCGATCGTCCTTTATAATAAAGAAACATCTCCAGCATTCTTTCGGAACAACCCTGGTCATTCCTACCAAAATAGGAGGCGAAAGAGAAGTGATTTATGGTAAGGGAGAGGGTTTTCCATTACCAGATCATTTCTTAAGGGAAGATGAGAATGATGACAAACCTGGTCGGCATTTATCTAAGTATAGCTCGGAAGCGCGCAAGCTTATGGAAAAACAGGGATATGATTTCACACTCGGAGAAGGTCTATACTTCGATCGAGGTCCTCGTATTCCAGCCAAAGCGGCATATGTACCAAAAGGGAAACTGGACAATTATTATAAATACAGACGAGGGTTAGGGTATGAATCTTCTTCAGAAGACGAATGTTGCTGGTTAATCAATAACCAATCATCTAAGCAATACAAAGATGGAAATTCATCAGATGCCTCGGAATGGGATTCCGATACAAGTCTGGGGGAAGCATTCAAAGACCTAATGGCTATATTCATCAGCGATAGTCTTCCCTCAAATGAGAAAGAGGAATTAATTGCTCTCATCAGGGAATATATTGATGTCTTCGCTTGGAACTATGAAGACATGCCAGGGCTCGACCCCAATGTAGCAATGCACCACCTCGATATCAAGTCGGATACCAAACCTGTCAAACAACAGCAAAGACAGTTTCGTCCACAGATTATGGAAGCCATTGAGGCAGAGGTTAAGAAATTGATCGAATCAGGATTTATCCGAGAGGAGCAACATCCAGATTGGCTAGCCAATATCGTTCCGGTCATGAAGAAGAACGGTAAAATCAGGATTTGCATCGACTTCAGGGACCTGAATACAGCATGTCCAAAAGACGACTTTCCTCTCCCAATCACGGATGTCATTATCGACAATACATACGGATTTGAGAGAATGTCTTTTATGGATGGCTTTTCAGGATATAACCAAATCAAGATGCACCCAGATGACGAGAAGCATACAACATTCAGAATGCCCCTCGGTGTCTTTTGCTATACGGTGATGCCTTTCGGTCTAAAGAATGCAGGCGCCACGTACCAGCGAGCAATGACTAAGATTTTCCAAGAACATCTCAGGAAAACAGTCGAATGCTACGTTGATGATTTGGTTGTAAAAAGCCCCAACAAAGAAGATCACATCAAGGACTTGAAGACGATGTTCGATCTCATGCGGAGTCATCAATTGAAGATGAACCCCACTAAATCTTGGAATGTCCAGTGGAAAATTCCTTGGATTCGTCGTCACCACTAAAGGTATACATATCGATCCTGATAAGGTGAAGGCGATACACGAACTGCAACCTCCTAGAAATCTAAGAGAGCTCAGAGGATTGCAAGGGCGTTTAGCTTACATCCGGCGGTTCATCTCGAATCTTTCTGGGAAGTGCCAACCATTCTCTAAGCTAAACAAGAAAGGTGTGTCATTTATTTGGGACGACGCCTGCCAAAAAGCATTCGAAGATATCAAAACATATCTGACGAATCCTCCTGTTCTCGTCGCACCAAAATCAGGTAGACCGTTCTTGATTTATCTCAAGGCGATGAACCACTCGATAAGTGCTTTACTAGCACAAGACGATGATAATGGTCACGAACAGGCATTCTATTACCCAAGTCGGACCTTGATAGGTGCTGAGTCTCGATATCCGATGATTGAGAAAGAATGCCTTGCATTGGTATTCGCAATGCAAAAGATGCGGCATTATTTGGTCGGACAGACGATTTACGTTATTTCTAACGTTAATCCAGTACGGGTATTTATGACGCAACCGGCCTCTATGAATTGGTGGTTAGCGAAGTGGGCCTTTCTCTTGTCCCAATATGATTTACACTTCAAACAGCAGAAGTCAATCAAAGGACAAGCGATTTGTGATCTTTTGGCGGCAAACCCGACAACGGATACGGCAGAAGTATATGATGACTTGTCGGACGAAACCCACGAGGTTAACACTACATCACACCAACAAGTATGGCAATTATACTTCGATGGTGCTTCGAGGGCAGTTAATAGGGCAATAACCCCCGGATGTTCTACAGTCTCCTCCGGAGTTGGAGTTGTCTTAATTTCCCCGGGGAAGCACGTGATGCCTCGGGCTTATTCACTGACTAGTCCATGTTCTAATAACGTAGCCGAGTACAACGCACTTCTCATTGGACTCAGTTTCACCAAGGAGCTGGGGTCGAATATCTTGAAGCTTTTGGGGATTCTCAATTGATGGTCAACCAAGTCCGTGGAGAGTATGAAGTCAGGAACCAAGACCTGATCCCGTACCACCAGGAGGCCATCAAAATAGCAGATTCTTTTGAAGAATTCTTTATTGAATACATCCCTCGTCTCCAGAACGCTTATGCGGATACATTGGCAGCACTAGCGGTATCACTTGCACAGCCTCCCGAAACTGAACTATTAGTCACAGTAAGGACGCATCAGCTCTGCGTACCTATATACAACATGGATATTGAAGAGGAAGATGATAGAAACATAAGCGCCAAGGAGGTGAATTCAACTCAAATTGGGTCTGAGTCCCGAGATTGGCGTTTTCCTATCATTCACTACGTCCAATATGGTATTTTGCCAGAGGATGTAAAAGAAAGGGAATCAATCCGCCGAAGAGCACCAAGATTCTTCTATAATACCGAGACCCATACATTATACCGTAGAGGGTTCGATGGTTTGTTACTCCGATGCCTTTCGAACAAAGAAGCAGAAGAAGTTCTTAAGGAAGCACATGAAGGAGAATGCGGTACGCATCAGCCCGGTCCCAAACTGTATGATCGCATTGTCGGCGTATAAAACTGCCTATAGGTCCCTTAACACAGCTCGACAACGCCGTTTCGACGAACCGACCATCAGGCGACGTATGCAGACACAATTGTTAGTCCACAACGCCGAAGCCAAGCGATACGCGACGAAGCGGATTAACGAGGCTACGAAGCTAATGAACCGCACACAAACAACGGAATAAATCCACTTGCACGCGGAATCAAGCCAAGGGTTCGAAGAGTCAACGAGTCATCCAACCAAGGGCAGACTCGGACGAATCACGATCGAATCAAGATCAGTTTCGGACTCGAACTCAGAATCGGATTTACTGCCTATTCAAGATCCGGATTTACTGCCAAATCAGGTCAACGAGTTAAGTCCGGATAAATCAACCACATAACCGAATCATGGCGGAACCAAAAACACAAAACGACGAAAAACTATGCCTAAGGGGGGCTCGGCCAAAGCCGAGCCACCCATGGGTGGCTCGGCCAAGGCCGAGCCACCCATGGGGGGCTCGGCCAAAAGCCGAGCCCCCCTTAGGGTTTTGGGCTTCGTCGTTTTGTCCGGTCTCGTGGTTGATTCGGACTCTGATTTGTTGATCTGATTTGGTAAAGGGAGCCTATAAATAGACCAGGTGGTTCATTTGTTCAAAGGTTGGATTTTTTGGAGGCGAAGCCCTGCTGGATTGAAGACTCAGATCTAAAAAAGATTCAAACTTTAGGGCTTCGAGGACTTGTTCATCCAGATCTGGTGCTCGGCGATCGTCAACGCTAAATAAGGCAAGAGTTCGAGAGGACCGGATCTCAGATCTACGCAGGCGTACTCCGGATCAAAGCTTGGTCTTTGATCCCGAGATTTGGGCGATTGTTTCCTTGGTGAACCAATCCCCCCCGGCTATTATTTCCTTCGTGAAATAATACCCGTCGTACTGCGTAGATCCGACCGGATCTAGATCGCGCGGTGGTCCACGGATAAACCCCGGCGCAGGCAAAGAACCCACAAAAGCGAGTGACCGCAAAACAGGAGCTCGCGATTTGTTCGACACAAAAGGAGAAAGTTGTAATCTTTGTTTATTTTTCTTTGATTTTCATTGTAACCGGATCTAAAAAAGACCGGATCTTTTGTAACCACAAAAAGTTGTTATTTTGAAAGAAAGACACGATTTTTCCCGCGAACAATCTGGCGACCACAGTGGGAGCCACCGATCTTGCTGCCGAGATCGGAGCGTCGCAGCCGCGGATCTCAATCCCGGTCGTGGAGGAGGTCGAATACGAGTTCGACCAACAGAAGTTCGAGGAATACTTGTCGTCCTCGTCCGGATCAGCCTCCCCCCGCAAGTCCAAGAAGTCCAAGTTCTCCTCCAGGGGAAAAACTCGTTGGTATGAAGACGTCGAAAACACCAACGAAGATCTCACCCCGTTTGATGCCAAAGTCGCATCGGGTGAGATTCCTCCAAATCCCAACCAGGTCGGATCTGCTCTGGCCAACCCTTCTGCCGCAGGGGGCGTGGTGACTCTCTCGAAGAGACTCTGGCCAACCTTTCTGCCGCAGAAGGCGTGGTGACTCTCTCGAAGAGAGCCCTCCAAAGGCAACGTCAATGCCTTGCGAAACAATTCGTAAAGGCCATGGAGTCTGTTGACGGGATCCGCTACAACGCAGATCTGAAGAACAAGAGGGGCAAAAAGCCTCAACAATCAATGAATGGTGGGTCCTCCAAACCGCCAACAATGGAATGGGTCCGTGTCAAACGGAACCGATCAACGCTGGAGGAGCGCATTCGCAAGCGCCGCGCACTATCAGCGCAGGCACGGGCTCAAGTCGAAGAAGCCCGTAGAAAGCTGCAGAAAGACGTGGCCAGGAAACCGCCACCCACTCGCAAAGTTTGGAGGCCGAAGTCTGAAGCGGCGGTTCAGACCCAAGAGCGTCAATTGCAGCCGTCGAAAGTTCAACTTCCGGCGAATCAATCCAAACCGCCGATGATTTCCACAACTGCTCCGGGAGATCCCGCAGGACCATCCCAGAAAAGGAAGTCAGTCTTGGAGCGCCTCGGTCCAATTCCCGACGAGCGAAGCAATACTCCAATCCAAGGACGTTTGGGTCCGCTAAGAAAACCCCGAACGAATCAACATGCTGGGGATCACCGCAACCCTCAACATGACAAAGAAATCATGGCACCCAAGCGCACTACTTTGCGCATTGAAGTTCAGGAGCCCGTTGAGAAATCACGCCCACAAAGGCGCGTTTCGACGCGTGTGACTCTCGAAAGTTCGAAGAAGGTAATTCACTCTCAGAAGGAAACGTTATCGTCTGATGATGATTGCGTTATACCTGAGAAATCGTGCCAACACACGATAGGTTGCTCCGACTTTCAAACGGACGAGCTGTACTATCGTGCTGGGGGTACGAGCAAAGCCAGAAAGAGGAGTCCTCGAAGGCTAGAAACTCAGTGCCCTTGTTCAAAGCTCATTCGGGTGGTACTGTCTGAGTGCAACTGCATTAAGGCAGTCCCCGAGCGAGTTTCAGTGTTCGAAAGGCTTGGTACCGAAACGCCAAGACCAAGGTCTAGGCGCTTCCGACAAAGAAGAAAGGTAATTGAAGACGGAGAATTTCCGAGGGTCACCACCAACATGACCAGCAGAGGGACGTCGGCACGGGATAATCTCGAGTCGATCCTGAAAGCATCCCGGCCTAGAACTCGTCTGTAGTCCGGAGCCATTGCACGAGGAACTTATGGTAGGGTTCGGACAAGATTACCATCAGAAGATGAAGAATCGGATTCCTGCTCTGCCGTCGCATCAGATAACACGGTATCCAGCGATGGACAACCCTGCGAGTCATTCATGATAAGCGCGGAACAAGTGGCCAAGATGCTCGAAGAAGCCATGGCTAAACAACAGGAGAGCTTCAGGTTCGAAATGCAGATGGCCATGCAGAGTATGAGAGAAATGCATGAGCAACAAATTCAGGCACTAACGAAACAGCAAGGTGAACCAAACCGCCGTAACCAGGTCGTTCAGGAAGAGGAGCACACGGATACGGATGAAGCTCACAATGCCAATGATCCTCCCGTCAATGCAGGGGGTGGTAATGAGGATGCTAGTCGTAATGCCACACTTCCATCTCAGAATCGTGCTAATGAAAACACAGGCGAAAGTCTGAAGATCAAGAACCTCGAGAGCAAAATCAACACATTGATCTCCGCTCAAGAGACGAAGAAAACAGGCATTCCCTGTCCATACCCAAGAGAGTGGGAATCGATCCCATATCCGGCAAAGTTCAACCTAAATAACTTCACACCGTTTGATGGGAAGGGTTCGCCCACTCAGCATGTGATTTACTTCAAATCACATCTAGGGGTCATCTCTGGCAATGAGCCTCTGATGGTGCGGTCATTCGTCGGCACTCTTCGCAGAGCCGCCTTCGATTGGTATCGCCGCCTCAAGCCAGGTAGCGTGAACAGCTGGGACGATATGGAGACCATGTTCCTCACCAATTTCTTCGACGACGACACCGAGATATCTATCGGATCATTGCTCGACGAGAAATAGAAAGACGGGGAGTTAGTCGACACCTTCGTCAAAAGGTTCCGGAACAAGGCATTGAATTGCCGGGACCCGATCACTGAAGAGTTCATTCTCCAGACCTGCCACAACAATCTTTCGTTGGACGTGTTGGAAGCGATGGGGACAGCACCGTCCGAAACGTGGAAGGATCTGAAGGTCCGAGGGGAGCAAGCGGAGCGATTCCTCCGAAGGAAGAAAGCCGAGAGGGGTCAATCAACAACTAAACCTCCGAACTCGAACTTTGCCTCCCGTGGTAAGGGCAAGACACCTGCAACGACTGTTGATGCTAATCAAACGTCACAACAGCAATCCCGGAGACAGCAGAAGGCTTCGGGTCCGAGACTCCAAAGAGAGTATTCCTTCAAGGACGAAGACGTTCCAGCCATCTTCGAATCCCTCCTTGAAGGTAACAAGATCAAGCTACCACCTATCACAAATCAGGAGGAAGCTGACAACACTACGGACCCAAAGTACTGTGCATACCACAGGAGGGTCGTTCATCCCACCAAGGATTGATAAGTATAAGAGTATAAACTGCTTGGCAAAACTCCAAAGAGTATACGAGTATAAACTGTTTCTCAATCCTCCAACAAGTGCATGAGGTTAAACCGCTTCTTTACATACTCCAACAGGTATATGAGTCTAAACTGTTTCCTTTCTTTCACGGAAAGTTCCTGGAGAATACTATGCTTGATACTCTTAAGGATAACCCGGACACCCAACTGAGTACAATACCATACCCAGTTTTGCAAAGGAAGCTGGGGGTGGATGATTCATGTAACGGGAAGTTCCCGAAAGAAATCCATATAGTGTATTCTTAGGGATAATCCGGTCACCACAGCAAGATGATGAATAAGAAACTCCCATTCAAATTCTCACCGCGTCTGTGCACTCAACACTCTCCCCCTCTCGATTCCCCCAATGAACGAGAGGTCCACAAATCGAGCGATCAAACCTTCCTACAGTTAGGATCGTCTCAAACCCCCCCAATTGGTCAAACCTTCTTACAGTTAGGACCACAGTCAAAATCCCCTCTCGATTCCCCCAATGAACGAGAGGTCCACAAATTGAGCGATCAAACCTTCCTACAGTTAGGATTGTCTCAAAACACCCACTTGGTCAAACCTTCTTACAGTTAGGACCACAGTCAAAATCCCCTCTCGATTCCTCCAATGAACGAGAGGTCCACTTTCAAATCGAGTGATCAAACCTTCCTACAGTTAGGGTCATCTCAAACTCCTGCTTGGTCAAACCTTCCTACTGTGCCTCACAGGTATGGAAGTTTATCCCGAATCCTAAGCAGGGATAAGTCTGCGCCTAACACGCGCTGCCGGTTTAGTCTTTTTCCGCACAAAAAGACACCAGAGTCTGATTCTGGGGTATTTTATCCTGAAACCTAAGCAAGGATAAGTTTGCGCTTAACCCGTGCTGCCGGTTAGTTCTTAACCGTCAAAAAGAACACACGTTCACATATTCAACATTGTGGCAGGTTGTTATTAATAACACCAAAATCCATGCCTTACACGCATGGGGAATTTCATCCTGAATCCTAAGAAAGGATATGCCGGTGCCTAACACGCGTCGCCGGTTTAGTCTTTTACCGATTGAAAAAGACACCAGAATACCAGTTTGGGGTATTTTATCCCAAAGCCTAAGTAGGGATAAGTCAGCGTCTAATACACATTGCCGGGTAGCCTATTCCCGTAACAATGGCGAAGCCTACGTATTCCAAGTCGTAGTATCAAGTCTAAGGGAGTTCATTCCTTTAGCACAACGTCACATGCGGAACGGATTTAGACAATCCGCATGTAAGCCCGATTCAAACGGTAGTCGGTAAGAGCACGTCTAATCCGTTGAAGGCTGAGGATTTGCCAAAAATCCTAAGTCAACGTCTCATACACGTTGCTGTTTAGTCTTTTCACAGGAGAAAGACGAAGTCTACGTATTCAAGATCGTAGCACTAAAAGGGTTAACTCTTTTAGCTTAACGTCACATGCGGAACGGACTTGAACAATCCGCATGCTAGCCCGACTCAAACGGTAGTCGGTAAAGGCTCATCAAACCCGTTGATGGCTGAGGGTTTGCCAAAAACCCTATAAATACGAGAGTCACCGATGCATCAGCTTCATTAGTTGGTCTCGTGACTTGAGCATCCAACGACATTTGAAACCCTATGGTCAACGCCGATCAACGCGTAACCCTTGGTCAACGCCCGTCAATGCGTTGCGATCAAAAAGTTAACGTACGACGTTCAAAACCCTACGGTCAACACCGGACAACGCGTAATCCTAGGTCAACGCCAGTCAACGTGTTGCGATCAAAAAGTCAACGTACGACGTTCGAAGCCTTAGGGTCAACGCAAGTCAACGCGTAACTCCAGGTCAACGCCGATCAATGCGTTGCAACGAAAGAATCAATACTCCGAAAAGTATACGAGTATAAACTGCTTCTTAATACTCCAATAAGGTATAAGAGTATAAACTATTCCCTATATTTTTGGTTGAGAAGTTCCCGGAGAATATTTTTTCCTAAAAATATTCTTAAGGATAACTCAACAATACCACACCGGACAACGCGTCGCAAATGAGAACTCAACGCCAACATGTTGAACCAACAAGCACGAGCTAAAAATCAGAAAATCAGGAATCGACTTCAAATTCAAAATTCCGACAATGGTCAGACAATAAATGCAGTACCGAAAACCTTACAGACGTTCGACAAAGCACCGAATAGCCTGAAGGATTGAAGGAATAAAGATTAGAAGCCACTCCAAACATCCCAAAGGATAGGACAATCATATCCAAAGTATTCTAGACTCTTCTATAAAAGAACGAGGCTGAAATACTTTGGAGGGGGTATCTGTAGGCGTATAAAACTGCCTATAGGTCCCTTAACACATCTCGACAACGCCGTTTCGACGAACCGACCATCAGGCGACGTATGCAGACACAATTGTTAGTCCACAACGCCGAAGCCAAGCGATACGCGACGAAGCGGATTAACGAGGCTACGAAGCTAATGAACCGCACGCAAACAACGGAATAAATCCACTTGCACGCGGAATCAAGCTAACGGGTTGAAGAGTCAACGAGTCATCCAACCAAGGGCGGACTCGGACGAATCACGATCGAATCAAGATCAGTTTCGGACTCAAACCCAGAATCGGATTTACTGCCTATTCATGATCCGGATTTACTGCCAAATCAGGTCAACGAGTTAAGTCCGGATAAATCAACCACACAACCGAATCATGGCGGAACCAAAAACACAAAATGATGAAAAACCACGCCTAAGGGGGGCTCGGCCAAAGCCGAGCCACCCATAGGTGGCTCGGCCAAAGCCGAGGCATACTCCGGATCAAAGCTTGGTCTTTGATCCCGAGATTTGGGCGATTGTTTCCTTGGTGAATCAATCCCCCCGGCTATTATTTCCTTGGTGAAATAATACCCGTCGTACTGCGTAGATCCGACCGGATCTAGATCTCGCGGTGGTCCACGGATAAACCCCGGCGCAGGCAAAGAACCCACACAAAGCGAGCGACCGCAAAATAGGAGCTCGCGATTCGTTCGACAAAAGAGAAAAGTTGTAATTTTTATTTCCTTTTTTGATCTCGTTGTAACCGGATCTTATAAAAAGACCGGATCTTTGTAACTCAAAAAATTGTTATTTAAGAGTGCAATGGAATCAATAAAGAAAGACACGATTTTTCCCGCGAACACGCATCAGGAGAATGGGATATTTTTGGCCAACAATGGTTCGTGACGCAATCGAATACGCCCGAGAGTGTCATGCTTGTCAAATACATGCAAATTATATGCACCAACCACCAGAGCATTTACACACGTCAACCACGTCTTGGCCGTTCGAGACATGGGGTATGGACATTGTCGGTCCTATTTTTCCCCCTTCAGTCAAAGGTGATCGATTCTTTCTCGCAATCACGGATTATTTTTCAAAGTGGGCTGAAGCGATTCTACTTAGAGAAGTGAAGACGAACAACGTCATCAATTTCATCAAGCATCATGTCATATACCGACACGGCGTGCCAAGACGGATTATTCATGACAACGGTCCATAGTTCATAAGCAACGCCTTCGTCAGGTTTTGTGACAAGTTCAAAATTGAAGATATTTCGTCAACAGCTTATTATCCCGCTGCGAATGGATTAGCTGAGGTGTTTAACAAGACGATTATTAAAATCCTGTCAAAGCTCGTGAAGAGCAATAAACGAGACTGGGATGATAAACTCGGTGAAGCACTCTGGGCTTATCGTACCACCATACGTACACCTATAGGAGCTACCCCATATTCGTTGGTATAGGATGTGAAGCTGTGCTACCATTGGAGATCCAAATACCATCCCTTCGGATCGCCCTCGCGACTGAGATGACGACAGAAGAACAACATCAGAAACGTCTCGAAGAACTCGAAAGGTTGGATGAAAAGCGCTTGGAAGCTCAACAACACATTGAGTTTTATCAAGCCAGAATATCTAGGGCTTTTAACAAAAGAGTCCGACAGAGAAGCTTCAAGGAAGGAGATCTGGTCCTCGCTGCTCGCCGACCGATAATCCTCAACTCCAAGAAGAAAGGTAAATTTGAACCCAAATGGGAAGGACCGTTTGTGATAGACACAGTCTACTCAAACGGCGCATATCGCCTGATTACTCAAGAGGGCGCCAGGCAATTAATGCCAATAAATGGGAAGTTCCTGAAAAAGTACTATCCCTAGTACATTCAGGATAACCCATTTACCGGGAAGTTCCTTGAAGAATATTACACTTAATATTCTAGAGGATAACCCAAAATCATTTTCACCACCAAAATCCCTCACTGATCAATTTCAATTGACAGTGAGTCCACCAAAAATGTCTTTCTGGCCCTCTTGACTCTTTCCATGAACAAGAGGTTCACTTTCAGTTCAGAGTCCCCTTTCGATAAACGAAAGAACTCCCTTCTTTTTCTCTTTGGTTAAGCCTTCTCATGGTCATAACCTAAGTTGAAATTTCATTTCGATAAACGAAAAACTCATCTTTAGATAACCAATCCTATAAAAGGTAGGTTTATCTAGATTTTCCAGATTCTCGGAGTGGAGATCCCACTTCTAGTTTCTTTTGTGCTGGAAATAGAATATAAAATTCTTCCTTTCCAGAGTCAAGGAATAGAATATAAAATTCTTCCTTCCTTGTATTCGGGTTCGCCTTCACCCTAAAAGAAGATCGGGAAATAGAATATAAAATTCTTCCTTTCCCGCACTGATCTTTTCCAAAATTTATCAATCTAGGATTCATCCTAGGAAGTTTATCCCGAATGCTAAGCAGGGATAAGTCTGCGCCTAACATGCGCTGCCGGTTTAGTCTTTCTCCGAAGAAGAAGACACCAGAGTTAGATTCTGGGGTATTCTATCCTGAAACCTAAGCAGGGATAAGTCTGCGCTTAACTCGCGCTGCCGGTTAGTTCTTAATCGTTAAAAAGAACACCCGTCCACATATTCAACATTGTGGCAGGTTGTTATTAATAACACCAAAATCCATGCCTTACACGCATGGGGAATTTCATCCTGAATCCTAAGAAAGGATATGCCGACGCCTAACACGCGTCGCCGATTTAGCTTTTTCCGTAGAAAAAGACACCAGAGTTCGATTCTGGGGTATTTTATCCCGAGTATCGCGCCATGTCTGTAAGCGAGCATCCAAATGGGCAGCAATGAATGAAGAAGCACCTGGATCCCGGAGCTCACGAAACATCTAAAGCTCGTGCTCTAGACAATCAAGGTCATCAACTATAGCCTTCGCCAGATCTGGGTATCCTGCATCCCTTATTGAATTTATTCTAGAATCAAGGAAAGGTTTAAACTGGTGAAGGAAAAGTCCGCCGTGGAAGAGTTTGCTAATCATAGCATTCACGAAAGAGAAGAAGGAGCGGACTTCTATGCAGATGACGATCTTCTCAGGGTCATTGTCTGATAATAACTCCTTCACAAGGACATGAAGCCGAGAAGAAAGCTCTACACAAGAAGGAGAAATTCGTCAAGAAAACCTTAATAAGGAAGTAAATGACATTTCTCAGTTGCTTAATATATACCTTCTGCCCCTTGGGTCACTGGGGGTAGTGGAGGTGTAACGACTGTGGATGTATCAGCTGGTGTAGTTGGTCTCACAGCCGGCTCAACAGGATCAGTCTCGACAAAAGCTCCTGTTAAACACAAAACGGAATGCTCAAATGCATCGCATTATAGCTGCATTAGTCAAAAATTGGTTAGTCCTATAATTAACTTGAGAAGAGACACGTACCTTCAGAAGGACCATCCTCGGGATTCTTAGGGAGTGTAGACTCAGGAAACATATCTTTAGGCATCTGGTCATCAATCTGAGGAGAGCCATACATGAAGTGGAGCATAGGAGTGTCCACAAGCAAACCTTCCTCGTCAAAATCATCATTTGAGAAATCTGACACAAGAGAATATAAGTGCGAAAGAAGAATAAAGAGACTACGACCAATGGAAATGAGTTACCTCTTATGGGTGTGTTAGCCTCTCTATTCCCAAGATCCACGTTTGCCTCCTGCAATTTATCTAAAAGAGCAAGAAGCATAGAGACAATTAGGAAATGCACGAATTCTGAATCGTTCAACTCCTTTGTGTGCCATCTAAAAGGTACATTGTCAATGGTAGATGTACCTGGATTCACTGAATCGGGTCCTACATTGATGGTCTCCCTAACGTCGGCAGCTTCTGCATGCTTTTCTACCTGGTATGGTGAGTCAGGCTCACCAGAAAATACACAATCATGAGGAGCAGGATCAGGACTCATCCCGCTATCCTCACGCTCTCCTACATAGAGATGGAAAAGCGTGAGTCGAAGTTCTAAATGATCAAAAGGATGATCTATAGGGTAGATGTTACCTCCGTCGCTAGCAGGATAATCACCAGCCAAATCCATCTCAGATGCTCGCGAATCTGCATGCGGCTTGTGGGTTAATCTCTTCCACCTAGCAGCAGGGACAACAATCGAAGGTCTCGCCTGGGAAGAAGGACAGAATTCTTCGTCCTTGTCAGCCGCGGTCCCTGAAACATCAAGCCATTGTCAGGATTAATAATTCTAGAAGACAGGAGGAAAAAATAAGTAGTTAACCTCGCTCGGAACAGTCCTCATAATCTTCAAAATCTCCGCCTTAAGCTTCATCAGCAGAATTGAAGATCTTCTTTCCTTCTTTGTCAATCCGACGAGTCTTGCTCCGCGTCCTCTGTGACCGAGCACCTTCCCAAATCACGCGAGAATCAGCCTTGAGGAAGCCTCCTCAGCACTAACTCTACAATCGGCCTTCACGGCGACAGTTTTATAGTGCTAACAACACCTTACAGCTTAAGCAAGGGTGAGGATTCAACTGCGCTCAGCCACTCGGCGAAGACTGAACTTTAGCCACCAGTACAAGCCCGGTCACGCGTCCACAACATCCCGTAGACCATCCACCAAACCGTCCATGAGTCCGAAGCTGCTGCACGTGGATTCCCGACATAAAGATGATGCATACCATAACTGGCGGCGCGCGCCGAATCGGCAGGTAGATATGGCTCTATAAAACACTGATTTCTCACCCCGGTAAGGTCAGATAACCCGGCCCTAATGTCACTAGCCCAATTAAAGGCAGCCGATTATCTAAATGAGTTCGCATTACTCTCAGCGCTTCTCCTCATCAATCAAAACACTCGCCATATCGTCTGGAGAACTGCGGAAAGCAAGTGGAAAATGCCCAACACTTGTGGACCTGTAGCTGCTTTCTGATGTCAGGGAATCCTCGTCCCTCCCACTTGCCATTCTCAAGCAACTGTAGTAGGGGAACAGAGTGGTCTGTGGCGTTCGGTACCAACATCATATCAGAACGATGAAGGATGAACCAAGCCATCAAATAAGTGTATGGAAGCTCCACCTTAATAGTAGGAATCTGAGCCGACGGTTCACCTTCTTTCCGTGTAAAAGCACTAGAAATCTGTCGAAGCCCTCGATGAATGTTAGCTACCATCACCGGAAGAAGCGAAAGTTCCTTTTTGTAGGCAAGCTGAACTGCTGGGTAGAGCACTTCCAATGGCAAAATGTCACCGGACTGATACGGGACCACGTATTTCTTTAACCAGATAGCGAGGTAACCGGCAAGAAGGGTCATCGGCCGAATCGGTGCGGTCGCATGCCATAAGAATGATTTAAACTTGGTCCCTGTAGGAAAGCCACTCTCAGGACTGCTAATGGTATAGGAATGAGCGTCAATCTTCTTCAGTAGACTATTAACCCCTGAAGGAGTGAGTGGTGCCAACTCACAAATAGCAACCTCTGAAGGAGTAAGCGTTGCCAGCTCACAAATAGCCTCGCCAGAATTGCTCTCTAGATTTCTGAACAAATAACACGCAAACTGCTTCAGGCTCACATGTGACTTAGTCCTCTTCGCTAAAGGCTCAGACTGCGCCAAAGCAATATGATAGTGACATGTGAGATCCCATAAAGTCTCATAGCGGTCGGGCATGCGGTCCTTTAGCTGACTCAATTCATGGTTGGAAGGAAAGTACTCCTGATATAACATTTGACCCATGGGCAAACCAGAAATCTTGTGCATCTCATGGAGAGCTAAGCCCAACTCTTCGTGCCTAGTCAGAAAAGTGTTCGAATCCGGGTTATAGAGCTCGCACAAAGCAAAAAAATGCTTAGCGCTGACGGGTAAGCCATACATGGTAGAACAAATAGCTGCATATAGACCACAAGCGTGCAACTCCTCGCTCCATCGGCTTAAGACGTATTTCGTCGTGCGAGTCCACCAAAGCTTGTCTAAAGAATGGACCCAACCATAAAATCTATGACGCGTCGCAGGCATCTCCCGTCCTAAGTCAGTGAGGCGATTCCTCAAAGTAGAAGCAGAGGCAAGAAACTCATTACGCGGCGGTGCATCTAGTCCCAGTACTCTAGGACGCAATCCAATGATATGATTCCTGCTCGAACCAGGAGCTGCCTGATGAGTGATATAGCCACAGTGAACGCTCTCATGCTCCTCCGTCAAGCGCCACGACATCTCCCGTGTCACAGCCTGACGCCTGAGCTCAGTCAACGAGCGGTGTCGAGGAATCTTAGGCAAATACAGAAAACCATTGCCATTTCTATGAAGCCACTGCTCGGCATCAATGAACACTGCATCAGGATCTCTGACAGAGTCGCCAAATAAAAAGTCTGTCTTCCTGAGAGACTGAACAGAACTGGCATCATTCACGAAAGGCGCATCCGTAATCAACTGTCGAAGAGCTCGATGTCCACCTTCCTTCACCACTTGGGCAACCTCTGTCGACGTGCCCGGAACAAACTGAAGAGTAAGCGGAATAGGTGAAAAATCATCAGAGGTGGAATAATACTCGTCACGACGTCCGTCCACTGCATGAGATGAGAACGCTCTAGAGGGATATTCCACTGAAAACAAGCAATTAAGTGTTTGTTAGTCTCAGTTATAAAAGAAAGTTGAACTCATCTTACGAACGGGTAAGATAGAGTCACTGCTTTATAAAGGGTGAGACGATTTGGCGACATTATGCACTTATAAGGTAGGATATATCAAAAACATATCCCTACCTTATAAGGCACAATGCAGCGTCAAAACGCCCCCTTTATTTATTTTGAGATATGGTTTTGACCAAGCAAAACATATCTTTAAAGCGTCGATCCTCACCAAGGAGAATCAAGGCTCTTCCCGATTGTCTCACCAAGGAGAACAAAATGGGGATAAAGGATTAATCTACAAATCTACAAATACGCCAAAAAGAGCTCACCAGCATACGAGGGAAGCACTCCATCAGCCGATGTAGTAGGGGAGCGACCTCTCGGGACATGCGACATGATGATGTGCAAAGTAAATCAGGGGGTCAGATACAAAAAAATTTTAGTTAGGGTGATAAACTCTAACCCTAAAATTTTATCCCCTCTCTTTTATAGTTAAATCCTTCAGATCTCCAAATTCTACCCCCTGAAAGATGAGCTCGAGGCGTCAAATCACAAACCCTAACCCTCATATGCAATCCCACAAATTCATGTACTAAATTAAACATGAAATATGCCAAAATTATGGAGGATTTACCTGAGGAAAAGCTCGAGGATCCGACAAAAAATTAGATCTTGAAAGAGGCTCGAACCACGTGCTCGAGGGGCCTGAGAGAAACTTTAAATATGGAGATTTTGAGGGATTTTTCAGTCTAAGATCAAGAGGAAAGGTAGATCTAAGACAAATTTGAAGGTTTGAAGGAGAAAAGATGCACGAGGGAAGAGATGGTCCGTTTGTTAAATCGGCGTCGAGCTGTGCTAAGGGACCTATAGGCAATTTTATACGCCTACATGGAGCATTAGTCACTGTCTGACCCCTTGTAGGTGTAAATTTTGATTTCCTGAAATAGGGGTATTGTTTGTATTGATAAGAATAGCTTATTACAAACTAATGAATCAAAATTACAACAGAAGCAGAGGGAAGGTCCTCCTTGTTTAACGTGGGGACTTTGGTAGCGATAGGATGCCTCGTTCGGTTCTCGCACCGAGTCTGCTTTCCTTGGACAATTCTATCGATGTTGCTGGTGAGCTTCAGTATGCCGTAGAAGCTCATGCTGGTCGAATTCGAGTTTCCGAGTTTGATGGCGATCAGGGCCTGAAGCTAGGAAAGGATGCTACTGTAGGCGTATAAAACTACTTATAGGTCCCTTAACACAGCTCGGCACGACGATTCGACAAACCAACGAACCATCGGGTGACATATCTAAATACGAGCGTTAATCCGCAACACCGAAGCCAAGTGACACGCGACGAAGCAGATTAACGAGGCGACGAGGCTAACGAACCGCACGCAAACAACGGAATAAATCCACTCGCGTGCGGAATCAAGCTAACGGTTCGGTGAGTCAACGAGTCATCCAACTGTATAACGGATTCGAACTCGAACACCGAAGCGGGTTTACTGCCAAATGATCAAAGACCAAGCTTTGATCCGGAGGAAAACCGTGTAGATCTCAGATCTGATCTCTCTCGAACTCCTGCCTTATTTAGCGTGGATGATCGCCAAGAACCAGATATGGAAGTCCGAGTCTTCTAAGTTGAAAATCCGAGGGTGAGTTCTCAATCCAGCAGAGTTTCGGCTCCAAAATTCCAACCTCTTGAAAATGAGCTCTTGGGTGGCGGGGGGGCGGAGCCACACTCAGATCTGGGCCCAGATCTGGGCCCAGATCTGCTTTCAGAGGCTATAAATAGAGGAGTAAGAGCTCATTTTCAAAGGGTTGGAACTTTTGGAGCCGAAACTCTGCTGGATTGAGAACTGAACTTTGGAGTTTTTGAAGCTTTGAAGACTTGGCTTTTCAGATCTGGTTCTTGGCGAGCATCCACGTCAGATAAGAAAGGAGTTCGAGAGAGAGATCATATCTGAGATCTACATGACTATCCTCCGGATCAAAACTTGGTTTTTGATCCCGAGAAGAGTATCGATTTTGCTTGGTCGATTTCGATTACTAAAGGCTATTATTTCCTTGGCGAAATAGTACCCCCGGCTGTTATTTCCTTCGTGAAATAGCACCCGTCATATCGTCTAGATCCGACCGAATCAAGATCGCGTGGTGGTCAACGGATTAACCCCGGCACAGGCGAAGAACCCACAAAAGCGAGAGACCGCAAAACAGGATCTCGTGATTCGTTCGACATAAAAGGAAAGTTGTAATTTTTATTTTTCTTTGATTTTGTTGTAACCAGATCTTATAAAAAGACCGGATCTTTTGTAATCGAAAAACTATTACTTGAGAAAGCAATGACATCAATGAAAACAACTTTCACCGCGAACAATCTGGCGACCACAGTGGGAGCCACCGATCTCGCTTCCGAGATCGTTGCGTCGCAGCCGCGGATCTCAATCCCGGTAGAGGAGGAGGTCGAGTATGAATTCTACCAGCAAAAGTTCGAGGAGTATCTGTCATCCTCGTCCGGATCCACCTCCCCCCGCAAGTCCAAGAAGTTCTCCTCCAGGAGAAAAGTTCGTTGGTATGAAGAAGTACAGAACGCCAACGAAGCTCTCACCCCAATTGACGCCAAAGTTGCGTCGGGGGAAGTTCCGCCGACCTCCAACCAGGTCAACCCTGTTCTCGCCGATGCCTCCACCGTTGAGGGCGTTGTGACTCTCTCGAAGAGAGCCCGCCAGAGGCGACGTCAACGCCTGGCGCGATAACTCGCAATGGCGATGGAGTCCACTGACGGAAACCGCTATCACGCGGATCTGAAGAACAGGAGAGGCAAACAGCCTCAACCACCGATGAATGGTAGCTCTTCCAAGCCGCCAACTAATGAATGGATCCGTGTCAAACGGAATCGTTCAACGCTTGATGAGCGCATTCGCAAGCGCCGCGCACTGTCAGCGCAAGCACGGGCTCAAGTCCAGGAAGCCCGCAGAAGACTGCAGAAGGAAGTGGCCAAAAAGCCGCCACCAACCCGTCAAGTCTGGAGGCCGAAGTCTGAAGTGGCGATTCAGGCTAAAGAGCATCCAATTCCCGATGAACGAGGCAAAGCTCCAGTTCAAGAGCATTTGGGCCCGATGAAGAAGCCCTGAACGACTCAACATGCTGGGGGTCGCCGCCACCTTCAACATGACAAGGAGTTCATGGTAGCTGTGCTTACTAATTTGCGCATCGAAGTCCAGGAGCCCGCTGAGAACTCACGCCCAAAAAGGCATATTTCGAGGCGCGTGACTCTTGAAGGCCCTAAGAAGGCAGTTCGCCCTCAGAAGGAAACATTGTCATCTGATAGTGATAATGTTATACCTGAGAAGTCGTGCCAACACACGATGGATTACTCCGACCTTCAAGTAGACGAGTTGTACTATCGTGTTGGGGGTACGAGTAAAACCAGAAAAAGGAGTCCTCGAGAACTAGAGACTCAATGCCCCTGTTCTAAACTCATTCGGGCAGTATTGTCTGATTGCAACTGTATCAAGATAGTCCCTGAGAGAATTTCAGTTTTCGAAAGGCTCAGTACCGAAACGCCAAAACCAAGGCCTAGGCGTTTCCGACGAAAGAGAACGGTGGTTGAAGACGGAGAATTTCCGAGGGTCACCACTAACATGACCAGCAAAGGGACATCAACACAGGATAATCTCGAGTCTATTCTGAAAGCACCCCGGCGTATAACCCGCCTGTAGTCTGGAACCATCAAACGAGCAACTTATGGTAGGATTCGGACAAGATTACCTTCAGAAGATGAAGAATCAGATGCCGGCTCCGGCGTCGCATCAGATAATACGGTATCCAGCGAGGGACAACCCCGCGAGTCACTTATGATAAGTGCGGAACAAGTGGCCAAGATGCCTGAGGAAGCCCTGGCTAAACAACAGGAGACCTTTAGGTTCAAAATGCAGATGGTCATACAGAACATGAGAGAAATGCATGACCAACAAATCCAAGCACTGACAAACCAGCAAGGCGAACCAAGTCATCGTAACCAGGTTAATCAGGAAGACGAGGATACAAATGCGAATGAAGCTCATAATGCCAATAATCCTCCCGTCAATGCAGGGGGTGGTAACGAGAATGCTAGCGAAAACGGAGGTGAAAGCTTGAAGATTAAAAACCTCGAGAGCAAAATCAATACATTGATTTCCGCTCAAGAGATGAAAAATACGGGCATTCCTTGTCCATACCCAAGAGAATGGGAATCGATCCCATATCCGGCGAATTTCAATCTAATTAACTTCACGCCGTTTAATGGGATGGGTTCACCCACTCAGCATTTGATTTACTTCAAATCACACCTGGGGGTTATCTCTGGTAATGAGCCTCTGATGGTACGATCCTTCGTTGGCACTCTTTGTGGAGCCGCCTTCGATTGGTATCGCCACCTCAAGCCAGGAAGCGTGAATAGCTGGGACGACATGGAGACTAAGTTCCTCACTAACTTCTTCAACGACGACACCGAGATATCCATCGGGTCGTTGCTTGATGAGAAACAAAAGGACGGGGAATTGGTTGATACCTTTGTCAAAAGGTTCCGGAACAAGGCGATGAATTGTCGGGACCCGATCACTGAGGAGTTCATTCTCCAAACTTGCCACAACAACCTCGCATTGGACGCATTGGAAGCAATGGGGACAGCACCGTCCAAAACCTGAAAGGATTTGAAGGTCCAAGGAGAGCAAGCCGAGCGATTCCTAAGAAGGAAGAAGGCGGAGAGAGGCCAACAGGCGACAAATGCTCCACAGCAGAATTTCGTCCCACGAGGGAAAGGTAAGGCACATGCTAATGCAGTTGATGCTAATCAAACTTTCCAAATGCAACCTCAGCAACAGCAGCAGCAACGAGCACCACAACAATCGCAGCAGCAATGGCAACAACGGCCTCAGAAGCAGAAATCTTCGGAGCCAAGATTTCCTAAGGTGTACTCCTTCAAAGATGACGAAGTTCCCGGCATCTTTAAGTACCTGTTAGAAAACAACAAAATCCAGCACCCTACAAAGTCATGTTACCATAGAGCGGTCCATCACCTTACAAAGTCATGTTACCATCTTAAGGATAAAATCCAGGCGTTAATTGATGTAGGTGTCATAACCCCGAAGCCGTCTAAGAATGTTGGAGCAAACGCAGTGTCAATCAGCTTTGGATCAGTGCCCACAGCATGGTTTAAACCAGAACGCATCACCAAAGTTGGAATGAAGACAGTGAATGACGACCCATATGGGCAGCGCCAAAAAGGACTTGTGCCACACACAGCCCCAAACGGTGAAATCCTCTGGGTTTATCCCGACCTAATTGAAGACGATCAGTGGACGACTTCCTCGACCAGAAAGGGTAAAGGCAAGTCCTGCAATACTACCTTCGCAATCTTCGAAGAGGATGGTGATGAAGCTCCTACATTCCCGCTCTCCGAAGAATAACAAGAAGTCTTTGCCACTAGAAACGGAAATGAGTATCACTTCAACTACCCATCACCTAGTGATCAGTTAGCTGAGCAGGGGGTAACTAAACGAGGACCAGCCAAAACTCTCACGGAGCAGGGTGTGATCACGACGCCTAGACCGGTTGAAGAAGCTCGACGACAGCCGGTTGATAAACAGAAAGAAAAGAGGCCCCAGGAGGTTCAGAATCCGAAGCAGTCTCGTTTCAACCGTCCGATTGGAAGAGATAAACCGAAAAGCTCGAACGCTCCGCACGTCTTCGATATTATGGCTCAATTAGCTAACATTCTAGCACGGATAACATTGTATGAGTTGCTACGGTTGTCTAAAGAAACAAGGGAAGCCTTGTAAGAAGCCTTGGCCAATTCAGAAGTGTTCCTTACTCGGATCAAGCCGGCACTTGAAGAGCCAGAACTGTCAATTCAACACTGCAACATAGCGGCTAAAAACCTTCCCTGCATTACCTTCACCAAAGAGGATATGCAGACGAAGAATTCGAACCATGATCGACCCCTATATTTCATTGGGTACATTGGCTCTAGCAAAGTCAACCGAATCCAAGTAGATCCGGGTTCTGCTGTGAGTATTATGCCACTTCGCTTGATGCATTTCCTCAGCATTCCAGTTAGTAAGTTGGAGTCAACAGGCACTGTTATCTATGGATTCAACACTAGCGGGTCAAGACCCTTGGGTAAGATCCGGGTAAAATGTCAAATGGGAGATTTGAAGACAGAAGTCACATGTTATGTGATCGATGCCGAGACTTCATATAACTTACTATTGGGTCGGCCTTGGATCCATAGTAACGTTATAATCCCCTCCACTCTCCATCAGTCTTTGAAATATGTTAACACTGATAATAAGGTTAGGACGGTGGTCGCGGATAAGCAACCATTCAAAGGGTATGAGAATTATTTCACTGATTCTCTCCTTTATGGTAACGAATCCGATACTGAATCATCGGCCCATGGCACGGACAGCGGAGAAGAAGCTGATACCGAAGCCGGATTTGATTACAATGGAGGTTATGTTTTAAACGACATTGTACCCTTTGTAATCAACCTTGACGATGAACAATCGTCAGAGGGCAGTTGTAACTGGCAACTTGCCAATAATGAAATAAATAACGATTTAGAGTACTCCCTGTCTCTTGATGATGTGATAAAAGAATTGTATGATAATCCCGATTTATATATGCCGCTCCGATCGTCCTATATAACAAAGGAACGCCTCCAGCATTCTTTCGGAACAACCCTGGTCATCCCGACCAAAATAGGAGGTGAAAAAGAAGTGATTTACGGTAAAGGAAAAAGCTCCCCATTACCAGACTATTTCTTAAGCGAAGATGAAGATGATGACAAACCTGGTCGGCATTTATCTAAGTATAGTCCGGAAGCGCGCAAGCTCATGGAAAAACAGGGATATGATTTCACACTCGGAGAAGGTCTATACTTCGATCGAGGTCCTCGTGTTCCAGCCAAAGCGGCATATGTACCAAAGGGGAGACCCGATGATTATTATAAATACGGACGAGGGTTAGGGTATGAATCTTCTTCAGAAGACGAATGTTGCTGGTTAATCAATAACCAATTATCTGGGCAATACAAAGATGGATATCCATCAGATTCCTTGGAATGGGATTCCGATACAAGTCTGGGGGAAGCTTTCAAAGCCCTAATGGCGAACATGGCTACAGCTGATCCGTCCACAATGGAAGACGACGATCAAATGCCAACATGGAAAGATCCGTGGGTTCATCACCTGAACATGCAGTATGGTGATAGGTTCGAACAGAGAGAACCCCCCACTGAAGATAAAATAGTCCAAGTTAACATGGATGACGAGGCTAACCCAAAGCCTATATTCATCAGCGATAGTCTTCCCCCAAATGAGAAGGAGGAATTAATTACTCTCATCAGAGAATATATTAACGTCTTCGCTTAGAACTATGAAGACATGCCAGGGCTCGACCCCAATGTAGCAATGCACCGCCTCGATATCAAGTCGGATGCCAAACCTGTCAAACAACATCAAAGACGGTTTCGTCCGCAGATTATGGAAGCCATTGAGGCAGAGGTTAAGAAGTTGATCGAATCAGGATTTATCCGAGAAGAGCAACATCCAGACTGGCTAGCTAAGAAGAACGGTAAAATCAGGATTTGCATCGACTTCAGGGACCTGAATACGGCGTGTCCAAAAGACGACTTTCCTCTCCCAATCACAGATGTCATTATCGACAATACGTGCGGATTTGAGAGAATGTCTTTTATGGACGGCTTTTAAGGATATAACCAAATCAAGATGCACCTAGACGACGAGAAGCATACAGCGTTCAGAACGCCCCTTGGTGTCTTTTGCTACACGGTAATGCCTTTCGATCTAAAGAATGCAGTCAAGTGCTACGTTGATGATTTGGTTGTAAAAAGCCGCAACAATGAAGATCACATCAAAGACTTGAAGACGATGTTCGATCTCATGCGGAGTCATCAATTGAAAATGAACCCCACTAAATCCTTCCTTGGAATGTCCAGCGGAAAATTCCTTAGATTCTTCGTCACCACCAAAGGTATACATATCGATCCGGATAAGGTGAAGGTGATACATGAACTGCAATCCCCTAGAAATCGAAGAGAGCTCAGAGGATTGCAAGGGCGGTTAGCTTACATCCGGCGGTTCATCTCAAATCTTTCTGGGAAGTGCCAACCGTTCTCTAAACTAAACAAGAAAGGGGTGTCATTTATCTGGGACGACGCCTGCCAAAAAGCATTCGAAGATATCAAAACATATCTGACGAATCCTCCTGTTCTCGTTGCACCAAAATCAGGTAGACCGTTCTTGATTTATCTCAAGGCGATGAACCACTCGATAAGTGCCTTACTAGCACAAGACGATGATAATGGTCACGAACAGGCAGTCTATTACCTAAGTCGGACCTTGATAGGCGCCGAGTCTAGATATCCGATGATTGAGAAAGAATGCCTCGCATTGGTATTCGCAACGCAAAAGATGCGACATTACTTGGTTGGACAGACGATTTACCACGAGGTTAACACTACATCGTACCAACAAGTATGGCAATTATATTTCGATGGTGCTTCGAGGGCAGTTAATAGGGCAATAACCCCCGGATGTTCTACAGTCTCCTCCGGAGTTGGAGTTGTCTTAATTTCCCCGGGGAAGCATGTGATGCCTCGGGCTTATTCACTGACTAGTCCCTGTTCCAATAACGTAGCTGAGTACAACGCGCTTCTCATTGGACTCAGTTTCACCAAAGAGCTGGGGGTCGAATATCTCGAAGCTTTTGGGGATTCTCAATTGATAGTTAACCAAGTCCGTAGAGAGTATGAAGTCAGGAACCAAGACCTAATCCCGTACCACCAGGAGGTCGTCAAAATGGCAGATTCTTTTGAAGAATTCTTTATCGAATACATCCCTCGCCTCCAAAACGCTTATGTGGATGCACTGGCAGCACTAGCGGTATCACTTGCGCAGCCTCCCGAAACTGAACTATTAGTCACAGTAAGGACGCATCAGCTCTGCATACCCATATACGATATGGATATTAAAGAGGAAGATGATAGAAACATGAACGCCAAGGAGGTGAATTCAACTCAAATTGGGTCTGAGTCCCGAGATTGGCGTTTTCCCATCATTGACTACGTCCAGTATGGTATTTTGCCAGAGAATGTAAAAGAAAGGGAATCAATCCGCCGAAGAGCACCAAGATTCTTCTATAATACCGAGACCCATACATTATATCGTAGAGGGTATGATGGTTTGTTACTCCGATGCCTTTCGAACAAAGAAGCAGAAGAAGTTCTTAAGGAAGCACACGAAGGAGAATGTGGTGCACATCAGCCCGGGCCCAAACTGTATGATTACATCAGAAGAATGGGATATTTTTCGCCAACAATGGTTCGTGACGCAATCGAATACGCCCGAGAGTGTCATGCTTATCAAATACATGTGAATTATATGCACCAACCACCAGAGCATTTACACACGTCAACCACGTCTTGGCCATTCGAGACATGGGGTATGGACGTTGTCGGTCCTATTTTTCCCCCTTCAGTCAAAGGTGATCGATTCATTCTCGCAATCACAGATTACTTTTCAAAGTGGCCTGAAGCAATTCCGCTTAGAGAAGTGAAGACGAACAACGACATCAATTTCATCAAACATCATGTCATATACCGACACGGCGTGCCAAGACGGATCATTCATGACAACGGTCCACAGTTCATAAGCAACGCCTTCGTCAGGTTTTATGACAAGTTCAAAATTCAAGATGTTTCGTCAACAGCTTATTATCCCGCTGCGAATGGATTAGATGAGGCGTTTAACAAGACGATCATTAAAATCCTGTCAAAGCTCGTGAAGGCCAATAAACGAGACTGGGATGATAAACTCGGTGAAGCACTCTGGGCTTATCGTACCACCATACGCACACCTACAGGAGCTACCCCATATTCGTTAGTATACGGATGTGAAGCTGTGCTACCATTGGAGATCCAAATTCCATCCCTTCGGATCACCCTCACGACTGAGATGACGACAGAAGAGCAACATCAAAAACATCTCGAAGAACTCAAAAGATTGGATGAAAAGCGCTTGGAAGCTCAACAACACATTGAGTTTTATCAAGCCAGAATATCTAGGGCTTTTAACAAAAGAGTCTGACAGAGAAGCTTCAAGGAAGGAGATCTGGTCCTCGCTGCTCGCCGACCGATAATCCTCAACTCCAAGAAGAAAGGTAAATTTGAACCCAAAGGGGAAGGACCGTTTGTGATAGACACAGTCTATTCAAACGGCGCATATCGCCTGATTACTCAAGAGGGTGCCAGGCAATTAATGTCAATAAATGGGAAGTTCCGAAAAAAGTACTATCCCTAGTACATTCAGGATAACCCATTTACCGAGAAGTTCCTTGAAGAATAATACACCTAATATTCTAGAGGATAACCCAAAATCATTTTCACCACCAAAATCCCTCACTGATCAATTTCAATTGACCTATTTTTCCCCCTTCAGTCAAAGGTGATCGATTCATTCTCGCAATCACAGATTACTTTTCAAAGTGGCCTGAAGCAATTCCGCTTAGAGAAGTGAAGACGAACAACGACATCAATTTCATCAAACATCATGTCATATACCGACACGGCGTGCCAAGACGGATCATTCATGACAACGGTCCACAGTTCATAAGCAACGCCTTCGTCAGGTTTTATGACAAGTTCAAAATTCAAGATGTTTCGTCAACAGCTTATTATCCCGCTGCGAATGGATTAGATGAGGCGTTTAACAAGACGATCATTAAAATCCTGTCAAAGCTCGTGAAGGCCAATAAACGAGACTGGGATGATAAACTCGGTGAAGCACTCTGGGCTTATCGTACCTCCATACGCACACCTACAGGAGCTACCCCATATTCGTTAGTATTTTTCTGAAATTTATCAATTTAGGATTCATCCTAGGAAGTTTATCCCGAATCCTAAGCAGGGATAAGTCTGCGCCTAACACGCGCTGCCGGTTTAGTCTTTTTCCGTAGAAAAGACACCAGAGTTCCGTTCTGGGGTATTCTATCCTGAAACCTAAGCAGGGATAAGTCTGCGCCTAACCCGCGCTGCCGGTTAGTTATTAACCGTTAAAAAGAATGCTCGCCCACATATTCAACATTGTGGCAGGTTGTTATTAATAACACCAAAATCCATGACTTACACGCGTGGGGAATTTCATCCTGAATCCTAAGAAAGGATATGCCGACGCCAAACACGTGTCGCCGGTTTAGTCTTTCTCCAAAGAAAAAGACACCAGAGTTCGATTCTGGGGTATTCTATCCCGAAGCCTAAGTAGGGATAAGTCAGCGTCTAATACACGTTGCTGGGTAGTCCATTCCCGTAACAATAGCGAAGTCTACGTATTCGAAGTCGTAGCAGCGAGTCTCAGAGAATTCACTCTCTTAGCATAACATTACATGCGGAACGGATTTAGACAATCCGCATGCTAGCCCGATTCAAACGGTAATCGGTAAAGGCTTATCAAACCCGTTGAGGGCTGAGGGTTTGCCAAAAATCCTAAAAGTATTATGGTCAATCATTTCAAACGGAATGAGGAATCATAATAAAGATAAAGATAAAAACCAGTTTCACTAAGAGAATCAAAAGTCAAAGTATTCAGCAAATGAAATCATACATCAAGCCCATGGCTAAAAATCTGCTGACTAAACTTAGACAGCTTCTCATCATAAGCTTGCCTAAGCTCATCCTGCAACTCGGCTCTGATGGACTCTTCAGTCGCGGCTAAAGTCTTCACAGCAACCTCCTCTGTCTCGACCAGCTTCTGCTTCAAGGACTTCAGCTCATCAGATAAAGCAGTGTGGGCTTGCTGATCCTGTATCTTCGTCATCTGAAGAATACTCAAAGTCTCCTCTTCTTCACAGAGTTCTCTTCTGAGCTGGTCTATCTTGGTCTCACAAGAGGTAATAGAAAAATCAAGCTTGTTGAGTGAATATGATCTAATAGCAAGGTTGGCCTCAACTCGGTCTACCCGATCCCGCTGCACCTGAACCTCGAGCTCAGCAAAAATCCGAGTATCGCGCCATGTCTGTAAACGAGCATCCAAATGGGCAGTAATGAATGAAGAAGCACCTACATCCCGGAGCTCACGAAACATCTGAAGCTCGTGCTCTAGACAATCAAGGTCATCAACTATAGCCTTCGCCAGATCCGGGTATCCTGCATCCCTTATTGAATTTATTCTAGAATCAAGGAAAGGTTTAAACTGGTGAAGGAAAAGTCCGCCGTGGAAGAGTTTTCCAATCATAGCATTCACAAAGGAGAAGAAGGAGCGGACTTCTATGCAGATGACGATCTTCTCAGGGTCATTGTCTGATAACAACTCCTTCACAAGGACAAGAAGCCGAGAAGAACCCCTACACAAAAGGGAGAAATCCGTTAAAAACCTTAATGAGGAAATAAATAACATTTCTCAGTTGCTTAATTTATACCTCCTTCCCCTTGAGTCACTAGGGGCAGTGGAGGTGTAACAGCTGTGGATATATCAGCTAGTGTAGTTGGTCTCACAGCCGGCTCAACAGGATCAGTCTCGACAAAAGCTCCTGTTAAACACAAAACAGAATACTCAAATGCATCACATTATAGCTGCATTAGTTAAAATTGGCTAGTCCTATAATTAACTTGAGAAGAGGCACGTACCTTCAGAAGGACCATCCTCGCGATTCTTAGGGAGTGTAGACTCAGGAAACATATCTTCAGGCATCTGGTCATCAATCTGAGGAGAGCCATACATGAAGTGGAGCATAGGGGTGTCCACAAGCAAACCTTCCTCGTCAAAATCATCAATCGAGAAATCTGACACAAGAGAATATAAGTGCAAAAGAAGAATAAAGAGACTACGACCAATGGAAATGAGTTACCTCTTATGGGTGTGTTAGCCTCTCTATTCCCAAGATCCACGTTTGCCTCCTGCAATTTATCTAAAAGAGCAAGAAGCATAGAGACAATTAGGAAATGCACGAATTCTGAATCGTTCAACTCCTTTGTGTGCCATCTAAAGGGTACATTGTCAATGGTAGATGTACCTAGATTCGCTGAATCGGGTCCTACATTGATGGTCTCCCTAACGTCGGCAGCTTCTGCATGCTTTTCTACCTGGTATGGTGAGTCAGGCTCACCAGAAAATACACAATCATGAGGAGCAGGATCAGGACTCATCTCGCCATCCCCACGCTCTCCTACATAGAGATGGAAAAGCATGAGTCGAAGTTCTGAATGATCAAGAGGATGATCTATAGGGTAGATGTTACCTCCGTCGCTAGCAGGATCATCACCAGCCAAATCCATCTCAGATGCTCCCGGATCTGCATGCGGCTTATGGGCTAATCTCTTCCGCCTAGCAGCGGGGACAACAATCGAAGGTCTCACCTGGGATTAAGGACGGAATTCTTCATCCTTGTCAGCTGTGGTCCCTGAAACATCAAACAACTGTGCTTGTGGGCTAATCTCTTCCGCCTAGCAGCAGGGACAACAATTGAAGGTCTCGCCTGGGAAGAAGGACAGAATTCTTCGTCCTTGTCAGCCGCGGTCCCTGAAACATCAAGCCATTGTCAGGATTAATAATTCTGGAAGACAGAAGGAAAAAATAAGTAGTTAACCTCGCTCGGAACAGTCCTCATAATCTTCAAAATCTCCGCCTGAAGCTTCATCAGCAGAATTGAAGATCTTCTTTCCTTCTTTGTCAATCCGACGAGTCTTGCTCCGCGTCCTCTGTGACCGAGCACCTTCCCAAATCACACGAGAATCAGCCTGAGAAGCCTCCTCAGCCACTAACTCTGCAATCGGCTTCATGGGGACAGTTTTATTAGCTGCTAACAACCACCTGCAGCTTAAGAAGGTGAGATTTAACTGCCGCTCAGCACTCGGGAGACAGAACTTAGCACCAGTACAGCCCGTCACGGTCCACAACCATGCCCGGAGATCGTCCACCAAACCTCCATGAGTCCGAAGCTGCTGACGTGGATTCCCGACATAAAGCTGATCATAACCAAACTGGCGGGCGAATCGGCAGGGTAGATATGGCTCTATAAAACACTGATTCCTCACCCGGAAGGTTAGATAACCCGGCCTAATGTTCACTAGTCAATTAAAGCAGCCGATATCTAAATGAGTTCGATACTCCCTCGGCTTCTCCTCATCAATCAAACACTCGCCATATCGGCTGGAGAACTGCGGAAAGCAAGTGGAAAATGCCCAACACTTGTGGACCTGTAGCTGCTTTCTGATGTCAGGGAATCCTCGTCCCTCCCACTTGCCATTCTCAAGCAACTGTAGTAGGGGAACAGAATGGTCTGTGGCGTTCGGTACTGACATCATATCAGAACGATGAAGAACGAACCAAGCCATCAAATAAGTGTATGGAAGCTCCACCTTAATAGTAGGAATCTGAGCCGACGGTTCACCTTCTTTCCGTGTAAAAGCACTAGAAATCTGTCGAAGCCCTCGATGAATGTTAGCCACCATCACCGGAAGAAGCGAAAGTTCCTTTTTGTAGGCAAGTTGAACCGCTGGGTAGAGCACTTCCAATGGCAAAGTGTCACCGGACTGATACGGGACCACGCATTTCTTTAACCAGATAGCGAGGTAACCGGCAAGAAGGGTCATCAGCCGAATTGGTGCGGTCGCATGCCATAAGAATGATTTAAACTTGGTCCCTGCAGGAAAGCCACTCTCGGGACTGCTAATGGTATAAGAATGAGCGTCAATCTTCTTTAGCAGACCATTAACCTCTGAAGGAGTAAGCGGTGCCAGTTCACAAATAGCCTCGCCAGAATTGCTCTCTAGATTCCTGAACAAATAACACGCAAACTACTTCAGACTCACATGTGACTTAGTCCTCTTCGCTAAAGGCTCAGACTGTGCCAAAGCAATATGGTAGTGACATGTAAGATCCCATAAAGTCTCATAGCGGTCGGGCAAGCGGTCCTTCAGCTGACTCAACTCATGATTGGAGGGAAAGTACTCCTGATATAGAATCTGACCCATGGGCAAGCCAGAAATCCTGTGCATCTCATGGAGAGCCAAGCCCAACTCCCCGTGCCTGGTCAGAAAAGTGTTCGAATCCAGGTTATAGAGCTCGCACAAAGCGAAGAAATGCTTCGCGCTGACAGGTAAGCCATACATGGTGGAACGAATGGCTGCATATAGACCACAAGTGTGCAACTCCTCGCTCCATCGGCTTAAGACATACTTCGTCATACGAGTCCACCAAAGCTTGTCTAAAGAATGGACCCAGCCATAAAATCTATGACGCGTCGCAGGCATCTCCCGTCCTAAGTCAGCGAGGCGATTCTTCAAAGTAGAAGCAGAAGCAAGAAATTCGTTACGCGGCGGTGCATCCAGCCCCAATACTCCAGGACGCAATCCAACGATATGACTCCTGCTCGAACCAGGAGCTGCCTGATGAGTGATGTAGCCACAGTGAATGCTCTCATGCTCCTCTGTCAAGCGCCACGACATCTCCCGTGTCACAGCCTGACGCCTGAGCTCAGTCAACGAACGGTGTCGAGGAATCTTCGGAAAATATAGGAAACCACCGCCATTTTTATGAAGCCACTGCTCGGCATCAATGAACACTGCATCAGGATCTCTGACAGAGTCGCCAAATAAAAAGTTAGTCTTCCTGAGAGACTGAACAGAACTGGCATCCTTCACGAAAGGCGCATCCGTAATCAACTGTCGAAGAGCTCGATGTCCACCTTCCTTCACCACTTGGGCAACCTCTGTCGACGTGCCCGGAACAAACTGAAAAGTGACCGGAATAGGTGATAAATCATCGGAGGTTGAATAATACTCGTCACGACGTCCGTCCACTGCATGAGATGAGAACGCTCAAGAGGGATATTCCACTGAAAACAAGCAATTAAGTGTTTGTTAGTATCAGTTATAAAAGGAAGTTGAACTCATCCTACGAACGGGTAAGATAGAGTCACTGCCTTATAAAGGGTGAGACGATTTGGCCACATTACGCACTTATAAGGTAGGATATATCAAAAACATATCCCTGCCTTATAAGGCACAATGCAGCGTCAAAACGCCCCCTTTATTTATTTTGAGATATGGTTTTGACCAAGCAAAACCCATCTTTAAAGCGTCGATCCTCACCAAGGAGAATAAAGGTTCTTCCCGATTGTCTCACTAAGAAGAACAAAATGGGGATAAAGGACTAATCTACAAATCTACAAATACGCCAAAAAAGAGCTCACCAGCATACGAGGGAAGCACACCATCAGCCGACGCAGTAGGGGATCGACCTCGCGGGATATGCGACATGATGATCTGCAAAGTAAATCAGGGGGTCAAATACAGAAAAAAATTTTTAGGGTGACAAACTCTAACCCTAAAATTTTATCCCCTCTTTTTTATAGTTAAACCCCTCAGATCTCCAAATTCCACCCCCTGAAACATGAGCTCGAGGCGTCAAATCACAAACCCTAACCCTCATATGCAATCCCACAAATTCATGTACTAAATTAAACATGAAATATGCCAAAATTATGGAGGATTTACCTGAGGAAAAGCCCGAGAATCTGACAAAAAAATAGATCTTGAAAGGGGCTCGAACCACGTGCTCGAGGGGCCTGAGAGAAATTTTTATATGGAGATTTTTGAGGGATTTTTTAGTCTAAGATCAAAAGGAAGGATGGATCTAAGACAAATATGAAGGTCTAGAGGAGAAAAGATGCACGAGGGAAGAGAAAAGCAAAAAAGAGGAATTGACTTCAAGTTCAAAATTCCGACAATGGTCAGACAATAAATGCAGCACCGGAACCCTTACAGACATTCGACAAAGCACCGAATAGCCTGAAGGATTGAAGGAATCAAGAACAGAAGCCATTCCAAGGTCCCGTTACACCGACTGAAGGTTGGGACAATCATATCCAAAGTATTCCAGACTCTTCTATAAAAGAACGAGGCTGAAATACTTTGGAGGGGGTATCTGTAGGCGTATAAAACTACTTATAGGTCCCTTAGCACAGCTCGGCACAAACCGACGAACCATCGGGTGACGTATCTAAACACGAGTGTTAATCCGCAACACCGAAGCCAAGTGACACGCGACGAAGCGGATTAACGAGGCGACGAGGCTAACGAACCGCACGCAAACAACGGAATAAATCCACTCGCGTGCGGAATCAAGCTAACGGTTCGGTGAGTCAATGAGTCATCCAACTGTACAACGGATTCGAACTCGAACACCGAAGCGAGTTTACTACCAAATCAGGATCCGGACTGCCAAATCAGAGTTCAAATCAACGACGAAACTCAGATAAACCGATGAACCGTGAAACCGGACAACGGACACAATGGTGAACACCCGGCCAAAACCAAGCCACCCACCGAGCCACCCCAAGGTGGGTGGCTTGGTGGCCGAGCCACACTCAGATCTGGGCCTAGATCTGGGCCCAGATCTGCTTTCAGAGGCTATAAATAGAGGAGTAAGAGCTCATTTTCAAAGGGTTGGAACTTTTGGAGCCGAAACTCTGCTGGATTGAGAACTGAACTTTGGAGTTTTTGAAGCTTTGAAGACTTGGCTTTTCAGATCTGGTTCTTAGTGAGCATCCACATCAGATAAGGAAGGAGTTCGAGAGAGAGATCAGATCTGAGATCTACATGACTATCCTCCGGATCAAAACTTGGTTTTTGATTCCGAGAAGAGTATCGATTTCGCTTGGTCGATTTCGATTACCTCCGGATCAAAACTTGGTTTTTGATTCCGAGAAGAGTATCGATTTCGCTTGGTCGATTTCGATTACTAAAGGCTATTATTTCCTTAGCGAAATAGTACCCCCGGCTATTATTTCCTTCGTGAAATAGCACCCGTCATATCGTGTAGATCCGACCGGATCAAGATCGCGCGGTGGTCCACGGATTAACCCCGGCACAAGCGAAGAACCCACAAAAGCGAGAGACCGCAAAACAGGATCTCGTGATTCGTTCGACATAAAAGGAAAGTTGTAATTTTTATTTTTCTTTGATTTTGTTGTAACCGGATCTTATAAAAAGACCGGATCTTTTGTAATCGAAAAACTATTACTTGAGAAAGCAATGACATCAATGAAAACAACTTTCACCGTGAACAACTACAGTGCAAAGGTCATGCAAAGAGCTTGTTGTCAACTCAGTCGAGAGTCGAGAGCTAGTGGTTCAGCTAACTGATTGAATTAATCAATTAACTATGAGCAAACCCCTTTTCTGTAGCCAGGAGAGGTTCTTAAATAGAGGAGAGATGGCGTGGTCACTCCTTTGAATCATGGGATGTGACCATGTACTGTTGGGAGATACCATGCCTTTCGTTTGTACCATGAGTGGCTGCTTGATGGGCTCGGAGCACTATACTACTTCCCTTCATGTCGTGAGGAGTAGGAAAGCCCATCCTCATATGTGTTATTGCGGCTGCCAGGTACTCTGGCTAGCTTCAGCTCTTGACTCGTGCAGGTGAGGTGAGCTTCACACGTGAGCATGCAGGCGGACTTGGCGATTGCATGGATTTGACTGGTCACTCGTACTGTGAGCGGCTACTTGATGGGCTCGGAGTACTGTGCTCCTTCCTTTCACATCATAGGAAGTGGGAAGGCCTATCCCTGTATGTGACATAGTAGCTACCGAGTACCCTGGCGAGTCTGGCAAGATTGTTGTTTGTAGGTGAATTCGGCTCTTGACTCGTGCAGGCGAGGCGAGCCTCAGTCGTAAGCATGCAGGCAGACTTGGCGATTGCATGGATTTGACCAGTCGCTCGTACTATGAGCGGCTACTTGATGGGCTTGGAGTACTATGCTCCTTCCCTTCACGTCGTGGGAAGTGGGAAGGCCCATCCCTGTACGTGACATAGCAGCTATCAGGGTACCCTGGCGAGTCTAGCGAGGATGTTGATCGTCTAGCTAATTGTCTGGGTATGCAGGTGAATTAGGTTTGCGGGCGAGTCTCTAATCACCTGGCGGATTGCCCAAGTGTAGATGAATTTGAGGATCACGTAGCCCTGGTTTGTGCTGGCGAGTCAAACACACGGGTGAGCTCGGTTTTCAAATCGTGTAGGCGACTCGAATACGCAGGCGGATTTCAGTCTTATCTACAAAGGTAATTTTTACCGTCTACAAGACCCCCTTCAAAGTTTTTAGACCTAAACTAACTTGTGTGTGGTCTGGAATACTTTGAATGAAGAGGTTCTCGATGAGCTAAGGTGAATTTGACTCCCTTGGCTAGGTCGAGACCTTCAGGCGAACTTGAGCGGTGTGAGTGCACCAAGGCGAGATTGGTGCCGTTCGAGTTGGGTCCTCCTTTTTTTCTTAGATGAAATTTAGGCCCATAAGAGCGAGCCACATGTCCGTAGGGGAAGTTCCCATGCTTGTCAATTAAGATGACGGCTCATCTTCGTGCACTCGCTTCGATGGGGTGGATCCGATGATGTTTTTGAACGCAACCATTGATCTGACAAAAGGTTATGTGCGAGTCGCCCGATCTTGGCCGTCCCATGTGACATTCTGAACGATTTGGTTTGTTTGTGTCTGTTCGATCGGAACTGCCAAATCAAAACTTGCTACTTCGAACGGTTAGCGAATCTTAACGGTTGAGATCTTGCATATATAGTGCTGATTCATCTCCTTTGCAGGAGGATGACTATACTCGTAAGTTCTCTCACTCCAACCTCCTTAGAGAAAACCCAGACTTCCTAGATTCGATATGGCTTCAGAAAGGGGAACATACAGTTCAAAGGGGAAGAGGGAGGCTGTCCGGCCTGAACCCATCATTCTTTCAGATGACGAGGAGGAGGAATGCACCAAGGCTTCCCCTCAGCGATCTCCTTAGTCTCCTCCTTCTGGTGAAAGGGTCGTCCCTCTGATCCAACCTATCGCCATGATTCGAGTCGGTCAGGAATTATCCTCTCCGAGCTCCAGATCTGCATAGGGCATCCTCAGGTAACTACAGAATGCTATGAGGCAAGCGGTTTCCATCACTGGCCTGAGCTGGGGAACCTATGCAGACTTTAAACCTTTTCTGATGAGCTGCGTCACCGATCTTAGGCATATGGGTGAGTCCCGAGAGGCCTCGGGTTGTCTGGTCACGCTCCTTCACTTTGAGCTAGACTCTGTTTCGTGCTGACTCGGGCCGGACAGTGGAGCGGTTCATGGCTCAGGCATGAGCAGGTGGGGGCGGAGACCCGAGAGAAGGAGCTGTCGGATTAGGGGGGCCTCATCTCGCAATTTCTCCACCATCAAAGTCAACTACAGGCAGAAATTGATGCTTCAATCGCCACTATCGCTTGAATGAAGGCTCAGCTGACGGTGGAAGAGGCGACCCTGAGGGACTTGCGGCTCAAGAGCGCGGACGTTCACGATGCCATCGAAAGGGAGACGTAGACTCTTTAGGCGCTCCATTAAGAGAGCTCCTCTGCTGCTGCTGCTTGTGAGGCTAAGATCCACAAGGAGGCGGAAGACCGGGTTCGAGTGGATTGGGCGAAGAAAGCAGCCAAGATCAAAGCTGAACTTGCCTCTCTGACCGAGATGCTATAGGACTGACGAGGGTCTTAGTTCTTAGGTTCTTCTTATGTTTCTTTGTGTGTTTTGTTATAAGTATGTTTGGATAACTTGTTGTTAACTTTTCGAAATAATTCGTCATAACCCTAGTTGTTTTCAATATTGGCTGAATAGAGTGTTATGCCTTTCATTGCTCAATGTTATGTGCATATACTTTCCTTCTCTTGTTTCTCTTAGGATTTTTAGCAAACCCCTAGCTATCAACGGGTTTGATTTGCCTTTACCGATTAATGTTTGAATCGGGCTAGCCATACTATTTCCCTAAGTATGATGAGTTGTTGAGAGGTTTCTCTTAGGATTTTTAGCAAACCCTCAGCTATCAACGGGTTTGATTTGCTTTTACCGATTACCATTTGAATCGGGCTAGCCATACTATTCCCCTCAGTATGATGAGTTGTCGAGTAGTTTCTCTTAGGCTTAATGCTAAGATTTCTCCTCTAACCAGCGAGTGTATCAATGGATTGTATTGCTTGGTAGGTCTGACTGTGCAGGTGAGACCGTTCCATCCATGCGAGTTGATGGCTCGACACTTCAGATGAGCTGGACCACTTGAGATTTGCCTTTACGGGCAAACTAGGCCAAGTAAACAAGCGGCTCAGGCAAGACTCGCTCCTACTGGCGAAGCGAGCTGGATGTTCACAGGAGAATTTTGTTTTCACAGGCGAGATTTGGATGGTAGGGAGCGAGCCACGTGTTGGCGGGTGAAATTCGTCCTCACAGGTGAAGTCTGAATTGATGGAAGGTGAGCCGCGTGTTTGTTGGTGAAACGTTGTGCTTTCCAGCTAAGGCTGCGTAGGCTTGTCAGATCACATTAAATGCGACTTGACAAGGCGACGTCGCCTCTGTGCGCCTTGCTCGATGATGAACCATGGCCGTTAGGTTCAGCCACAAATTCCGGTTCGTGTTTCGGGTTTCGGCTTGCCCGACCCGTTCCCTGTTTTGATGATTCCTCTGTAACCGCCAAAAATCGAACTGTTGAGAGCGATCTGGGCCATCGATTTCAATTGTGCCCACCTCTCTCAACCGCAAGCATCTCGTCTCTTGGGGGCGATCTGGACCGTCGATTTCAATCGTGGCCATATCTCTCAACCGCAAGTACCTCGTTTCTTAAGGGCGATCTGGGCCGTCGACTTCGATCGTGGCTGTGCCTCTCACCCGTGAGCATTTCGCCTTTAAATAGGCTTCGTCCCCTTGCTTTTGAAGACTGCTATGCTCAAAAATTTTTGCTTAAAATTTTTAGAGAGAAAGAACTCTCTCTTCGTTTCTGACTTTTCAATATGGCGCTGAAGGCTAAGAAATACGTTGCGAAGGGAAAGGGCCCCGCTCGTTATCCCGGCAGCGTCACTGCTAGTACGACCGCCAGCGCTCCTGAGACACACTTGTGTAAGTTGAACGGTTTGTCTAACGACTTCACCTTGATGGCCGACGTTGGGTCGGAAAGATGAGCACTGCTCGTCTTCTTCATTGGATTTTGCCATTTTTTTGGCAATTTTTTCGATTCGGATGAAACTGGCCTTTTTCAGGCAGACCAAGCCTTCATTAGATGAAGGCGATCTCTGCCTTGACAGGTGAAATCGACTTTCGCCGGATAAAGGTGAATTTTGTCTTGACAGGCAAAATCGACTTTCGTCGGATAAAGGTGAATTCGGTCTCTGTCAAGCGGATCTGCCCCTTGGTAGGCAGATTCAATATTTGTCAGGTGTAATTGGTTTTGCCTTCATCTAATGAAAGTTTGACCCCGAGAGTGGATTCTGTTCTTACTCTTCGACTTTGCTTTGCAGCCACTTTTTCCGACGAGGCCCTCCCGAAGGGCGTATCCATTAGCCTCGTCGGAGGCACGGGCTATACGATGCCTCCCTGGTTCTCTTTCCTCAACCATGTGCACGCGTTTGATGCCCACAAGCCGGATGGATTGATCAAGAGAGTAATCGACGGGCACCATTTAACGTTGCGTGAGTTGACTACAGACGCGGTGTTGATGGATGATACTAGGACAAAGCTGAAGAAGCCTTAGTTCTTGTTTGGCGATGCCACTGTTGACCCTTCAGCTCTATTGCTCAGGCAGAGCAGATGGCTCCGTGTTGTGGATGGAGTCCACTACTACCTTCCCAGCATGCCGAGAGGGTTCTCAATCGTCGAGTTGCGATCGCTTGTGGTTCCGAGAACGATGAACTGGGATCTGACCCTAACTCAAGATGGGGTGACTTGTGACATCTTCATGGACTCCACGGCTGGGTATGGGGTTGACAGCTCTTACAAGCGTGTGACCGCTCTGCGTCCCGACCTACTGTACAATGAGTCGCTCGTCGGGGAGAGACTACGGTTGCGGAGACCTTCCGTCATCGTTTCTTCCGGACTGGGGGGCAATGTCCCCCGAAGGACTTCAGGGCTCCGAGGTGGGTCCACTCTGTGGCTAGTAGCAGCACTTGGTGGTCTAAGATCACTGACTATATCTTGGCTGAGAATTCCGATCTCGTGGATTCAGAGCTGTACGTGGCCATCCGGGCCACTCAACATGGTCTGAAGATCAACGCTCCTCAGTTCCACAGTATCCTGAAACTTTATTGTCTGGACAGCGGTACATTCTTCACTCCTAATAGTGAACTTGGCATGACTCTCCATGAGATGTACGATGTGTCAGGGTTGCCTTTGGGAAGCTTCCCTTACGAGGAGTACGTCCCAGGTCAAGATGAGATTGACCACCTTTCAAATCGGTCCCCTCTAGTGGTCGAGACCCTATAGGAGTTGCTCGGTCACTACCACATATGTCTCAACACTTTGGGGTCCGTGGACCACAAAGGCAAGAAGAAGAGGGCTCTAGGGATCAGCCATAAGAATTAGGCTGACTACCTATTCCCGGAGAATGATGTCAAGGGAAGGCCTACTCTACCGCTGGGCAAGTATGACCAGGCCGAAGTGGAAAGAAGGATGGCCGAAGGGGGAGCCGCCATAACCCTTGAGCATGACGAGGGCGGGTTCAAATTCAGAATGACTTTCCACTCGTTCCATCATCAGGCCAAGTCCCCTATATCTGGAAAGGCTCTGCTCGGGAGGTACCTCATGCTGTGGTTGAAGAGGTGCATGGTTCCCACTCATTCCTTTGAGGTGCTTCCGGTGGAGGTTGTCCATCCTACAGTTCGCTTGACTCACGGGAGGTCCTATGCGTTGGTGTCGGCGATTGTGGTATGTATCTATCAGGGACTCCGCACATTGACGGCCCAATTTTGTCGTGTGTTGTGTGTTGACAAAGGGGAAGGTGAAGTCATTAAGACTCCTAATCCTAGAGTGGTGCTACCGTACACTTACTTGATATGAAGGAAATCGTGCTATGTCTACATGCATAATACACAGCGGAAGACATGTATGTACAAAAATACTAAGCATGTAGAGAGCATGAAATATTCATATGGATCGTCTAATTAAATCTAACATGATCCTTATTATTAAGTGAGCATACAAGAGTTAGAAAATCATACTTTCGTAGCGTGATTCGATGGAAGATCGAATAACCCCTAGCTCTTGCTCCTTGTAGTAGAAAATCTCCTTGTAGTGGATCTCCAAGTCTTCAAGTGAGCTTGATAAAATGGGAGTCTTCTTAAGACACAAGGCAAGATATCCACCCCGGGGTTCTTAAAATCCTACTACTTCCTCTTACTCAAAGATTGCTAAAGTTTAGTAAGAGGAGAGCTCTCTTTTATTCTCTTATGAAAAAAACACTTAGCCAATTTTTCATTAACCTTTCCATAAGAAAAAGAGCTCATATTTATAGAGTGAAATGTGTTCATGATATGAATGACTCATCCTATGAGTCATGCAATGAATCATCAAAAAATAATGATTAATCAAGTGAGTCATGCAATGAATCATCTTATGAATCATTACATTTCAAAACCATGTGCTAATAAACCATGTGCTCAAACCATACCACTAAGTGACTCATCTCATGACTCATTATACATGGTATGTGTATTTCATAAATGAGAATACCAAATTATTATCACTAATACAGTATTTCATAAATACGGTATATAGTATTATTCCAATCTTTAACTAATTAGTCACTATATGACCAAATAAATCAAGAGTTGACCAAAAGTCAACTGTTGACCAAAAAGTCAACTAGTTGACTAAAAGTTAACTTTATGGGAAAAATACTGGAATTCATTTCCTAAGCACATAGCATTCCGATTTTACCGATATACATAACCGTTTATGTGTATCCGGAAGAAATCATATATGCGTATCAATCATACGCATCACTCCATAAATTGTGTTTCATAGGATTCAAGTACGCGCTTGGTGTGACTCTAGGGCCCAACTTAAAAAACTCGGTAGTGGATCATATCCATAAGTACAACAGAGGTGCTAGCTACACATGAAGACCACCCGGGTATAAGTTGTGATAAAGGTCTGCAAGATGCTTATCCAATTTTATCAGGACCACTCAATGATAATACCGTACAGTCCGGTCTCTTCGTCAAACCATGTCAAACTATTGAGCCTAGGGTATGGCAAACTGTCAAACCCTAATAGCTTGATTAGTGTTTATTGATATTAAACTCATAACCTATAAGATCAAACTGACACTCAGTTTATCTTATTCACCTTGGCCAAGGATTTCCAGGCTATAGTTATATCAAACAATCTTATGACATCAACCCCTATACTGGGAGAGACGAATCCCTTCTTGGCATCTCAATATCTACTTATGTCTCGGGATGTACCCAACAAGAACCGTTATGCACAATTCAATAAGAACTGTGGTTAGGTAAAAGTCTAAATACATCTTTACTGACATATAAGATATTGCACTCATGCCTCAGGTCAAGAGACTACTATGTACTATATCACTTGAGAACTTCTATTTGACAGTTAAGTATATTACCAACTAGATGTTCTCGGCGAGTCGTTCAGTCAACTCATTCACTAATGAGTCACCTGTATACTGTATCTTGATGTCTCACATCAATGATCTAAGAGATTGATCATCTCATTTAAAAGGAGAAATAAAGCATACACTAGTCTAAACCAAAGTGATGATGTCCTATCTCAACACTTCATCAACTAGGAACATTTTAGAATATACGTTACCGACTAATCAGATCTCTTCATTACGATCACTATCCGAAATGTCTGATAGTCTAGTATTTATTCTAAGGACATTATCTGTATATTAAGAACATCAGATAAATCTGACCAAAATAGCATACTATCATTTTGAACAAGGATGTTATATACATATAGGTCCTGTTACAATATACAATAATTGCCTGCAGGGCACCTATATCTAACAGGCATGGTTTGTTTACCACTGCGAGTGCTTGATGAGCGTCCCAGCGACTCTTCAGGGGGAAAGGTTCATCCCGTTCGTCCAACGCCTGGAGAGATGCTCCTGGAAGTGTAGAAACATCCCTCGCATGAGAGAGATGCTGTCCTATTTCGGTCACTACAATTTTCATCGATTCTTCCCTTACTTTAGTGGCGGAGGGTATGGTGAATCTCTTCGGGACGTATCGACGGCGGACCATAACACCATCCTTTCCTGTGGTGCCTTTTGATGGTTGGTGAATATCTGGCCAGGTTATCACATCATGCGAACAGGCTTCGTGTGCTACCTCGAGCCTTACATTCCTTGCCGGTTTGCCTATCAGTTTGGGTATGACTAGCTGTACGTAGGAAATACCAACCCTTACTTGCATTATGAGGGAGGGCTAGTGGATGGCGCGCGGGGGTGATTCTAGACCCATGATGGTGGCACCAACGTGTAATTCGAACTACCTACAAAGGATCATGATCTACACCATACGCTCCTATATTACTGTTGGTATCGGGGTGCTAGTGCTAATCCTGAGGGCTTTCGGTTCCAGAACTCTTGCCTGGCGGAGAGTGGGCGCCGACCAAGGGCGGCTCCCCGTCCGTTGAGACGAAGGGGTCATCAAACCATCGGGGAGTGGTTTGAGGAAGTCCCTACTGAAGATACCGAGGATTTTCACGTTGGTTCGGGGAACTTTGGGTCCTCCGAGGCTCATGCTCAGTCTCCTGGTCCTTCGTTGGACCCTACCGGTGGGCCAAGAAGATCTGATGAGCTGGCCCGGGTGGGTGAACACATAGAACAAGTTCAGGGAGTGATAGCTGGACGGATGAGGGTGCCTACTCTATCTTTAAGTAGTTTGCTCCTCTCTAAACGACAACGGGAGACTGCGGCTGGTAGCTCCAGGGCGGAGGCAGCGCAAGAAAGTCCGTCACGAAGAGGAGGTTGAGCCTGCCAGAGCGACAGAAGGTCAGGATGATGCCACTCCTGCTGATAATTCTAGAGTTACTGCTCCTTGACTGGGCTGCCGTGACTACTCTTTTGCCGGGGGCGGTCCTAATAACTTTGGAGGCTGCTCCTCCGTCGTCTGATGTGGGGCAACAGGCGGGGGTTTCGACAACTTCGACGATTGTACCAGAAGGTAATCTTTAATACCTTATCCTTAGGCGTGAGGTCGAAGCTGTGCTACCTGACATTTGTGTTGAATTAATGCAGGTATGGTTGAGAGAGTGATCTCCATTCCTTCCGATGAAGAGGAGGGAACTGGAGACGAAGGGGAGCTCGGTGGCTCAGGTAAGAGTAGGGCTGATCTTCCGATGCTGAATTACTAATGGGGCTCTTCTCAGGAGTTATTGCTAAACTTCTTTTTGTATTCGCAGCTAATCTACCCCTCAAGATTGCTGGTAAAGAGGATCTCCCCTCTTGGGTGGACCAGTCAACTGGAGAGAGAGATGAATCAGAGGAAGAAGACGATGCTTCAATCTATGAAGCGATGTCGAGCGAGGAGGAGGGGTCGGTTCATAGAGAGGTGTCAGACCAACAAAGAGGAGTCCCCATTCTTTAAGAAGCGTTGGTTGGGGTGAAACATCAGCCCAGGAGTCACCGGCCTGAGGGGATACATCCACTCGGCTGGTGGTCATTTCCTCATCCCTTATTTTGGTGACTGCCACGGTCGCGGTCAGAACTGTGGCCGAGACCCCAGTGGCATCAGTCGGTGCTTCGGCCTTCATGGTTTCTACTACCACCTCCGCTGCCATGGCCACCAGCGCTTCAATTATGGCCCCGATGATGACGTCTGAGGTCGAGGAAGCTACCCTCTCTCCTTTGGCTCGTTCACGTAAAAGGGCGGTGGATTGAGTCCTTGCTAACCTTAAAGATACCCTTGCCGACATCGTCAAGCTCGCATTGGAAGAAAGTTTTCCTTTCGAGGAGTTCAAGGAGGCTCTCGACTATCACATGGGCTTCTTGATCAAGATGCTTGGCATCTCCGCTGCCAATCCCTATTTCAAGCGTTTGGAGGAGGCAGAGTGGACTATTCGACAGCTATTTGCTCTTCGCGCTATGGACTCCGAAATCCTTCATCTTGCGTCTGGCGAGGCCCAAACAGTGTTGGAAGAGTGCAATCGTAGACTGGAGGAGACTATGTCATTGGAGGTGAGGCTGAAGGAAGAGCTGGAGAATTCTACGGTTGAGGTCGAGCGAGTGAGCCGAGAGCACCAGAAGACTGACTCATGTATCTCTCACCTGTCTACGGAGATAGCAAAGACCAAGCAAACCATCACTAAAGCGTAGGCTTTATTGACCACCCAAGTGGAGGCTCGTGAATGGTTGATAGGGGAGTTGGAGGAACTCGGGTCTCGACGACAGTTGACGACTGACGCCCTTGAGGAGAAAGGTCACGCCCTTAAGGAGGCACAGCACACTGTCCAAGACTTGGTTTCGCTCTCTGAGGAGAATATTCACCGAGAGATCCTGAAGAGGCTCAACCTTAAGCACGCTAAAGAGAATCGCAAGTTGGAGTCACGGCTGAGAGATTTGTAATTTGCTTTTGATTGTATCGTTGTATTCAAATCTCTCTTAATGAATGGAATCTGTTTTTATCCTAGTCATTGTTCCTCTTATTCTGTGTGTGCGCATTTTGTTTTTTTTTTTGTCGTTGCTCACAGTGGGCACTGTCAAGTTAATCGTCGATGGATTCACATTGTGCGAGTTTTGTCAGCTGACGAATTCTAAATGCAGGTGAATTTCATCCGCAGGCAAAATTAAGACCAGCTCAAACCGTAGCTAAATCTCAGCTGGGTTCGGATTTTAGACGGACTTGAGGACGGGGAGAATCCTAACTTTAATTGGGCCTGGATTAGGTGGACCAAAGTGGCGAGCGAGCCTAGGCTATCGGGCACAAACCATGCAAATTCGAATGATGAATTCGACTTGTAGGCGGGTTGCGCTTTCAGTGTGCCACGCGTCTGTTTGCGGCTTAATACGCCCGCCAGTTAAGATGACGTGGGGATGTCGTTTCGCATTAAAGGTGGCGTAGTGGGTCTCTTCATTATTCACACTCGATCTGGACCGTTGGCGAGAGATCGTGTTTAAAACTGTCAGATCTCAACCGCTCGCATAGGATCCTGAATCGTCCGGCCTTACTTTCGACTGTTCAGTTCGAACCGTCCAATCGAATGGTAGGTGATCATCTGAGCGGAGGGTATATAATGCTCATCTCCCTAGTTAGAAGGAGTTATAGCATTCATTGTTCTCTGCAGGAGGACCCATGCTTTCTCTTACTGTGTCCGAGATGGCTTCGCAAGTTATGATGACCACCTCGAAGAAGAGCCGAGGGGATTCCTCCTCTGCCGTCGCTAAGCCCATTGCTGCCAAAGGTATCTTTGTATTCCACCCATGTGAGTTGTTTCACAATTTTACCTTCTTCGTTGTGTTGTTCAGGTCGAGAGGGTGCACCTGCTGTTGGGAGATCTTCGCCTGAGCCTATCCTTATTTCAGATAATGAATCCGGTGAGCCCACGACTGTGTCCGCTTCTCACTCTACTCCACTGCCTGAAATAGGACCTTGTCTCGAGGTTCCGCCTATCATCGTGATTGCCAGTGACCAAGAGCTTGTTCTTTCAGAACTTCTCCTTGTTCCAGCTCGCGTCAAAGAGCTGGAGAGTGCTGCGAAGCAGGTGATCTCCCTCGTTAGTCTTCGTTTGGGGGTGTATTCTGACTTCAAGCAGTACCTTTTGGATCGCGTGGTTGACCTTAGGCGGCTGGGCGAATCCTGACTCACCGCACGTTGTATGACGAGGTTGCTTTTCTTAGAATCGCGGCTGACGAGCTTGGAGGACTTGTTTCATGTTGATCCGATGGCTGATGTGGAGCCGTTCTTGTCTCATACCCGTCGTCGGGAGATGTGGGAACAGGAGGTGTGGGCGCGGGACATAGCAGACTTAGAGTCCCACATTGGCCTTTTGACGGATCAGCGGTGTTTACTGGAGGCCCGGATGGATGTCCTTACCTCTACCATCACCCGTTTGAAAGCTGAGTTGGAGCAAGCGGAGATGACCCTGAGGGGGCTCCAATTTGAGAGTTGGAATGCTGGTAGGGCCATCGAAGAGGCAACTCGAAATCTTAAGACGCTGCTTTAAGAAGATTCTACTGCTGCTTCAACCTTCGAGGTCCGGATTCAGAAGGAGGCCGAGGACAAAGCCTGGGAGGATCACGCAAGACGGGTGGCCATGGTCAAGGCCGAACTTGCGCCCTTTAGCTTGCTGGACTTGGTTTTCAGGGCTAAAGTTGTGTTAGGACATTTTGTCTCATTTTGCTTTTAATGTAGTGTTATAACTTGTTTGATTGTAAAGTCATAACTTTGTTCAAATGTATTGTCCTAGAGCTGGATGAATGTTATGCTCTTTTGGTTTCCCAGATGTGTTCGTGCATATATTCCACTTTGTTATTGTTGCCTCCTATCCTTCAACTCTTATCTTGCTTTGTGAGGTCGCCTTTGGTGAATTTCTAGCCGGAGGCGAATTCTGGCCACAAGCGAATTCGAGCCGTAGGCGACCCCATCACAGATATTATCATCGACAATACGGAATTCGAGCCGTAGGCGACCCAGGCGACCCCATCACAGATATTATCATCGACAATACGGAATTCGAGCCGTAGGCGACCCCATCACAGATGTTATCATCAACAATACGTGTGGATTCGAGAGAATGTCTTTTATGGATAGATTTTTTGGTTATAATCAGATAAAGATGCATCCAGATGATGAAAAACACACCACGTTTAGAACACCTCTCGGTGTTTTCTGCTACACGATTATGCCCTTCGGTTTAAAGAATGCAGGTACCACGTATCAGAGAGCCATGTCAAAGATTTTCCAAGAGCATCTCTGGAAGACTGTCGAATGCTACGTGGACGATCTAGTCATGAAAAGTCGTGACAAAAATGATCACATCAAGGATTTGAAGACAATGTTCGATCTGATATGGACTCATCAATTAAAGATGAATCCTACCAAATCTTTCCTCGGAATGTCCAGCGGAAAATTCCTTGGATTCGTCGTCACTACTAAGGGTATTCACATTGACCCTGATAAAGTGAAAGCGATTAACGAATTACAACCTCTGAGAAACCTTAAGGAGCTCAGAGGACTGCAAGGACGGTTAGCTTATATCCGTCAGTTCATTTTGAACCTTTCAGAAAAATGTCAACCATTCTCCAAGCTTACAAAGAAAGGCGTATTATTTATATGGGATGACGCTTGCTAAAAAGTGTTTGAGAATATTAAGGAATATCTCTTGAAACCCCCTGTGCTCGTCGCACCGAAATCGGGCAAACCGTTCCTTATTTATGTCAAGGTGACGAGCCACTCGTTAAGTGCATTACTTGCACAAGACGACGATAACGGCCACAAACAAGTAGTATATTATTTAAGCTAGACCCTCGTAGGTGCCGAATCTCGATATCCAATGATTGAGAGGGAGTGTCTCGCCTTGGTATTCACAATTCAAAAGATGCGACATTACTTGGTCGGATAGACTATCTACGTCATCTCTAATGTTAACCCAGTCAGAATATTCATGACACAGCCTGCTTTCATGAATTGGCGGTTAGCAAAATGGGCTTTACTTCTGTCCCAATACGACCTACATTTTAAACAACAAAAGTCGGTCAAGGGACAGGCTATTTGTGATCTCCTGGCAGCTAACCTAACTACAGATACCGCCGAAGTATACGATGATGTGCCAGATGAAACCCACGAAGCCAACGTAACTTCCCATCAACAGGTGTGACTGTTGTACTTCGACGGTGCCTTTCGAGCAACTAATATAGCGAGTGCTCCTGGATGTTCTAAGATTTCATCTAGAGTTGGAGTTGTCTTAGTTTCCCCAGGAAAATATGTGATGCCTCGAGCTTACTCACTGACCGAGCTGTGCTCGAATAACGTAGCCGAGTATAATGCGCTACTTATTAGACTCAACTTTGCTAAAGAGCTGGGGGTCGAATACCTTGAAGCTTTCGGTGACTCTCAACTGATAGTTAAACAAGTTCAGGGAGAGTATGAGGTCAGAAATCAAGATTTGATACTATATCATAAAGTGGCCATTGAGATGGCAGAATCGTTTGAAGGATTCTTTATCGAATACATTCCGCGCTTACAGAATGCTTATGCGGATGCGTTAGCAGCATTAGCCGTATCCCTGACACAGCCTACCGAAATGGAATAGTTTGTTACGGTGAGGACTCACCAACTCTTCGTGCCAATCTACGATGTATATGACAAAGAAGAGAATATTAAAGAAGTGCATTCAACTCAAGTCGAATTCGAACCCCGAGATTGACGTTTCCCTATCATCAATTACGTCTTGCATGGAATCTTACCAGAAGACGTGAAGGAAAGGGACTTAATCCGACAAAGAGCACCGAGATTCTACTATAACACGGAGAGTCGAACGCTATATCGTCGGGGGTATGATGGTTTATTACTATGTTGTCTATCCACTAAAGAGGTAGAAGAAGTCCTTACGGAGACACACGAAGGGGTTTGTGGTGCACACCAACCTGGTCCCAAACTTTATGACCGCATTAGAAGAATGGGATATTTCTGGCCCACCATGATCAAGGATGCGGTCGCATATGCCCGAAAGTGTCACGCGTGTGAAGTGTACGCGAATTATATGCACTAACCCCCAGAGCATCTACATCATTCGGCTACATCATGGCCTTTTAAGACTTGGAGAATGGATATTGTTGGTCCTATAAATCCCCCATCAGTCAAAGATGATCGATTCATTCTTGCAATTACTGATTATTTCTCCAAATAGGCTGAAGCGATTCCGCTCAAAGAAGTGAAGACGAACAACGTTGTTGCGTTCATCAAGCACCACGTTATCTACTGGTATGGTGTCCCAAGGAGAATCATACATGACAATGGTCCTCAGTTTGTCAGTAATACATTCATCAGATTTTGCAAGAAGTTCAAAATTCAAGACGTCTCGTCAACAGCTTACAATCCCACAGCAAACGGATTAGCTGAAGCCTTTAACAAGACTATCATCAAGCTTTTATCAAAACTCGTGAAGACTAAAAAACAAGATTGGGATGATAAACTCAGCAAAGCCCTATGGGCATACCGCACCACAGTTCGCACGCCTACTGGCGCAACCCCGTATTCTTTAGTGTTTGGGTGTGAAGCCGTCCTTCCATTGGAAATTCAAATTCCATCTCTTCGAATCGCTCTCGCAGCCCAGATGATGACTGAAGAACAATATCAGAAACGTCTCGAAGAACTCGAGATGCTCGACAAAAAGCGCTTAGAAGCTCAACAGCACATTGAGTTCTACCAAGCCAGAATTTCCCGAGCTTTTGATAAGAAGGTTTGGCAACGGAGTTTTAAAGAATGAGATTTAGTCTTAACTGAACGACGACCCATAATCCTTAATTCCAAGAAGAAAGGAAAATTTGAACTCAAATGGGAAGGGTCGTTCGTAGTAGAGACAGTCTATTCGAGTGGCGCATATCACCTTATTACCAAGGAAGGCGACCGGCTTATGATGCCGATAAACGGTAAGTTCCTGAAAAAGTACTATCCTTAGTACTTTCAGGATAACCAGTACCTTATGATGCCGATAAACGGTAAGTTCCTGAAAAAGTACTATCCTTAGTACTTTCAGGATAACCAGTACCGGGAAGTTCCCAGAAGAATATTGCATCTGGTATTCTTAGGGATAACCAAGTCAGTACAAAAGTGATAAAATAAAAAATCCACGTTTAAACTCTGGATGTTTTCAAAGTTGAAGTATATTTTATTATTGATATCGAATTTACCAATTCTCATGAATTCTTTTGCTGAGATAAGATTCGACCATTTTGACAGATCAATCATTCCTTACAAAATCCCCCACTAATCAAATCAATTGACGATGGGCCCACCAAAATTTCTATCCGCCAATTTTTGGCAATTTTTAAAACTTGACGTATTAAGTCCTGATCACTTAACATCAAAATCCTCCATCGAGTGGCTAGTACAAGTCGGTATTTCTACTGCTACCTGTATTCCACTCTCATTGCTTTCAGGTCAAACCTATAAAAGTTAGGGCCAAAGCCAGATTCCCCTCTCGATTTCTTCCATGAACGAGAGGTCCACTTTCAATTTGAGCAATCAAACCTATAAAAGTTAGGATTGTTCTCAACCTCACATGGTCAAACCTGCAAATAGTTAGGACCAAGATCGAGCCATCCCTTTCGATAAACGAAAGACTTCCACCTATTCCTTTTTAGCCAAACCTATAAAAGTCAGGGCCGAAACCGGAATATCATCTTAATAAATGAGGAACTCTTTTCTTGGATTAAGCAACCAATCCTATAAAAGTTAGGGTTGCTTGAATCTTTTCGATTCTTAGAGGGGAGATCCTACTTTTAGTTTCACCTTACTGGATTCTGGGGGGGAGATCCCACCTCAAGTCTCCTTTCCAATTGGAGATAGAATATAAAATTCTTCCTCTTTAGTGTCAAAAGATAGAATATAAAATTCTTCCTCTCCTATTTTTGGGTTCGTCTTTACCCTAAACAAGACCTGGGGACAGAATATAAAATTCTTCCTCTCCAGCATCGGGTTCATCTTTACCATGAGAAAAGACACAATTCTCAACTTCAAATCGGTGCACTTCATGCACGGGGAATTTTATCTCGACTCCTAAATAGAGATAAGCCTACGCCTAACACACGTTACCAGTTTAGTCTTTCACCGAGTGAAAAAGACACCAGAATACGAGTCTGGGGACTTTTATCTCGAATCCTAAGTAGGGATGAGTCAGCGCCTAATACGCGTTGCCGGGTACCATATTCCCATAAGAAATGGTGAAGTCTATGTATTCAAAATCATAGCACCAAGTCTAGGAGAATTAACTATCTTAGCACAACGTTACATGTGAAACGGGTTTTAATAATTCACATGCTACCCTGATTCAAATGGTAATCGGTAAAGACACATCAAATCCGTTAAAGGCTGGGGGTTTGCCAAAAATCTTAAGTCTACATCTAATGCACCTCACCGGTTTAGTCTTTCACTGATTGAAAAAGACACCAGAATCTAAGTCTGGGGAACTTTATCCCGAAACCTAAGTAGGGATAAGTCAGCGCCTAACACACATTGCCGGGTGTCATATTCCCATAAGAAATGGTGAAGTTTATGTATTCAAAGTCATAACATCAAGTCTAAGTGAATTAATACTCTTAGCGTAACGTTACATGTGGAACGGAACAAAACAATCTGCATGCTAGCCCGATTCAAACGGTAATCGGTAAAGACACATCAAACTCGTTGATGGCTGAGGGTTTGCCAAAAATCCTATAAATATTATGGTTGATAATTCCAAACAAAATAGGGCATCATAATAAAAGAGGTATAATAAAAAAAGAGAAATATCTTCTATTAATGAAAATTGAGTTTGCAGGTACAAAAGTCACAGTCAATGAAAATTGAGTTTGCAGGTACAAAAGTCACAGTCAATCTACATGAAGCTTATGGCTAAGAACTTGTTGCTCTAACTTCGACAACTCTTCCACATAAGCTTGCTCGAGCTCACCCTACAACGTAGCCTTCATGGATTCTTTGTTAGAAGCTAACATCCTCGCATCCTCTTCTTTCGCCTTGGTCAGCTCCTGTTCCGAGAGTTCCAACTCCTTAGACACTATCTCTCGACCACGCTCTTCGTCAACCCTTGCCACTTCTAAAATCTCCCAAGCCTCTTCTTCCACTTGAAGCTCCTGTTTAAGTCGTGCTATCTTGCCAGCACTTGATGCGTGGGAGGACTTGATATTGTGTAGAATTTGTAACTTGTCGTCAAGGACGACCTTCATCTGATCTACATTACTTTGACGCATTTGGACCTCAAGTCCAACCGATGCCTGGGTGTCACACCACGTTCACAATCGAGATTCCATCTGAGCAACTATATATGAAGGAGCACTTGTATCTCGAAGCTCTCGGAGTTTTTGAAAATCACGCTCCAGATGATTCAAGTCATCAGCAATAGCTTGCGCCAAGTGTAGCAATCCGATTTTCTCTATTAAGGCTAATCTGAGATCAAGGAGTGGCCTGAATTGACGAAAAGAGGTCCCACTATGGAGGAGTTTGTCAATCACCTTGCCCACGAAAGTAAAAAAAGCTGCTAACTTCCATACAAAGGACAATCTGGTTTGGATTGTCATCTAAAAATAGCGCTTTGACAAGATCGTGAAGTTGGGACGGAATCTCTGTAGGAAAAAATAGGAATCGAATATTTCAGAATATTAACTCGAATATCTCCAAGTTTCAGGGTGGAGCTTACCAATACCAACGGAAGTTCCCTCAGCTGGATTTCCAACACTTGATTCCATCTGCCCGGCCTCATGAACTGGTGGAGACGCTACAAAAGCAACAGCAGTCGATGTATCAACTTTTTCGGTTGGTCCGATGACTTGTTCAACCGGATTAGTCCCCGCACCTGCGATGGTCATCTCAGTTGTTAAGAGTGGGAGATGAGTCGGAGTAATCGACGAGTGATCTTGTGTAATAATTCTTGCAGCTTGCGGAAAGTCAGGACCCTTAGACGTGTCAGATATCTCAACGTTGATGTTTGTACCAGTCTTAATGACTAGTCCTATAAGTCAAACTCCTCTATAGTTAAGTAAATTCGAGATAGGAATAACTTTTGTAGAGGGGTAAAATTTATACCTGTAGAGGAACCGGGCTCGGCGGATGCTTCAACGGTATCATGATAAACTTGCTCTAACAACATATCATTAGATACCAGAGGGTCTGATATCGGATCAGATGGATGGTTGTCAGACGTCTCAAAAGTAATATCTTGAAAGGGATCCTCATTATCCGAATTCTCCATAAGGATACCTACGAAAGAGTCTAAATTTTAAGACACAGGAAGAGAAATTGGAAATCTATAACAAATAAGAGCTAGATTTACCTTTGTTAGGGACAGCAAAGTTCACAACCCTAATATTGGCACCTATTTCTTGGAGTTTTTCTAAAAGAGCCAAAATCATAGAAACAATTAACGGAGGCACGAATTCTGAATCTGTCAATTCCCAAAATCGCCATTTGAAAGGTGTACTACCGGTGTTAGATGTACCTGGGTTAAAGACTATCGTAGATGAACCAGGTCCTACCCCGGTACCTTCACTGGTTTTAATAGTCATATCCACTGCAGCTTTATCGGGCTCATCGAGAGTGGCTCCGTATACTTGCTGTGAAGGTTTAGGCTCTTGAAATGAATCGAAATCGGGAGAAGGAGGATCATAAACGGTCTCACTCTGGTCATGTCCCCCTGAAATGCAGATTCACTAAGTCTAACAAGGGATAGAATCAAAAGACAGGCAAAGAGTTGACACGTTACCTTCCCCAATAATGGGTGTGTCACCGAGTGGTTCTGCGTTGGAAACTGACGATGTAACGCGTCTCCTAAAAACCATCTTCTGACGTTTACAAGGCCGCGTCTCGTAAGGATCCGCAGGTCTACTCGGTATGGATTCAACACATGATTCAATTAGGGGATTAATTCGAGCCACGGTCTGGGAGCGAGTGCGAGTAAAACGACGACCTTTCACTTCCTCTCCCTCTTCAGAACCTACACCTGGAATTTCAACAAACATTTTGTGAGGATAAGTGGGTAAAGCTTTTCACCTTTTTCGGGTCTTGAGTCGGAGAATTCGATCGGCGACTGTCAGATCCAATAGCTCTTTGAAAAAGGACTCTGACAAACCTGTGTCGAGTTCCTCTTCATCATTGTCCGCTGCCTTATCCTTACCACTAGCAACATCTGCATCTGAACCTTCCTCTCCGGAAAAGAAGGTATCATCCTCTTGTTCCTTATTTTTAGAAGGACCGGCAAGTTCTTTGCCTTTCCTCTTCTGGTACTCGACCTCATAATTCATTTGGGTAGCAATCCGAGCTGCTGCCTCGGCCGTCAACTCTGCAATCGGCTTCACTGTGATGGATTCATTGGCCGCTAATAACCAGCGGCAATATAAGAAGGTAAATTCTAGTTGGCGTTCAGCAACCGGAAGACTAAACCTGGCACCAATACAACCCGTAACATTCCACAGCCACGCTCAAGCACCGTCTACTAAGCCACCGCGAGTCCAGAGTTCTGAACTTGGATTCCCCACATATATTTGATCATACCCAAGTTATTGTGCAAACCTACACGATAGATACGGTTCTATGTAACAACAATTCTTTACTCAGAAAATCACATAACCTAGCCTAATGTTCACTAGCTAATCAAAACATCCAGTGTTAAGGCAGGTCCGACCAGTACGAGGTTTCTCCATGTCAGCCAATGAATCACCATAACGACCCGAAAATCGAGGGAAGCATGTCAAGACGACCCAACATTTATGGTCTTGCAGCCGTTTCTGTATGTCCATGAACCCCCGTTCTTTCCATTTACAATCTTCTATCAGCTGCAGCAAGGGGACAGATTGGTTCGCAACCTTTGGTGCATCCATCATGTCAGGGCGATGAAGAACAAACCACGCCATCAAGTACGTATAAGGCAGCTCCACCTTGGCTGTTTGGATTATAGCACTTGGTTTACTTCCTTCCTGGGTGAAAGTATTAATCATTTGGTGAAGACCACGGTGGATATCGGCGATCATTGCTGAGTGAAGAGAAAGATTTTTCCGGTAAGCTAGTTGAACAGCGAGGTAAAGTACCTCCACAGGTAGAACATCCGTGGGTTGATATGGGACTACGCATTTCTTTAACCAAATGGTAAGATAACCAGCCAACAGAGTCATCGGGTGAATAGGCTTCATTGTATGCCATAAGAAAGTGTAAAACTTAGTCCCGGTGGGAAAATCATCCTCGATACCGGCGGTAGTATAGGAATGAGCATCGGACTTCTTGATTAACTCATTAATCTCTGACGAAGTCAGTGGCCTCAACTCACAAATCGCTTCACCAGAATTGCTGTCTAGATTTCTGAATAAATAATTTGCAAATCTTTTCAAGCTGATTTGCTGTTTGGTCCTCTTCGATAACGGTTCGGCACCTGCCAAAGCTACATAGTAATGGCAGGTGAGATCCCACAAAGTGTCGTAGCGATTCGGGGTAGTCGACTTCAACTGACGTAACTCCCGATTCGAAGGGAAATATTCTTGGTATATCATATTTTCCATTGGCAAACCTAAAACCTTGTTCATCTCATGAAGAGTTAATCCTAGTTCCCCGTGCTTCATCAGAAATGTATTCGTGTCAGAATTGTAAAGCTCCATCAATGCAAGGAAGTGGGAAATGTTAATAGTCAGTCCATACATAGTGGCACGAACGGCCGCGTATAGCCCGCTGGCCTTCAGTTCTTCACCCCATCGGGCGAGGACATAGCCGGTTAGGCGAGACCACTAAAGTTTATCGGAAGAATGGACCCAACCATAACATCTGTGGTTATTAGCAGGCATCTCTCTCCCCAGTCTCACGAGGCGATTCTTTAGAGTGTTAGCAACCGTACATAGCTCGCCTCGTGGCGGGTCATTCAATCCCAATACACCAGGATGCAATCCAGTGACACGATTTCTGTTACTCGAACCAGGAGTGGAATGATGAGTGATGTATCCGCAATGGACACGTTCACGTTCCTCCGTCAGATCCCACAGTATCTCACGTTTAACAGCCTGTTGTCGTAGTTCGATCAATGAGCGATGACGAGGAATATAAGGGATATATAGAAATGCAATTAACAACTCTCCTTCCTATCCAAACAATCGCAGATCGCTGTTTGGGCGGTCTCTTGCTTGTGTGGGTTTTTGCTGTGCCGGGGGTTAATCCGTGCCACCGGTTGGATCTTGATCTGGTCGGTATCATACCGGTATGCGCGGGTGTTATTTCACAGAAGGAAATAACAGGCCGAGGGGCATTTTTACTAAGGAAATAAATAGGCCCTTAGTAATGCGCAATGCGACCACGAATAGATACTGCTTCTCGGGATCAAAAACGCATATTTTGATCGGCAGGATAACCGTGTGGATCTCGATCTGATCTCGCCCTCAAATCCCCTTCCTTGTTTGACGTGGATGATCCGCCAAGAACGCAGATCTGAAAATGTCCAAGTCTTCAAAAGGCTCAAAACTCAAGTTGGCTGCTTAATCCAGGCAGAGTTTTGGCCTCAAAAAGTTCCAACCTCCAAACCAATGAGCCCTAGTTATTTTTATAGGCATTTGAAACCGGATCTGGGTCCAATCTGTGGCTCGGACCAGGTGGCTCGCCACCGAAGCGCGCACCAAGTGGTGTCCTGCGTGGCCAGACACCAAAAGGGCTGGCCGTCGCGGTGAGCGGCCCAGGTGTCGGGCCACCGCAGCACCAAAAAGGTGGCTTGGTGGCCACGAAAAGGTGGCTCTGAGCCCAGGTGGGTCGGCAACCGGAGCTACAAGGGGTGCTCGTGGCCGAGGCCATATTGGCCGGCACCTCTTGGTGCTCGGGCCACCGGAGCCACCTAGGTGGCTCGGTCGAGCACCTAAGGTGGCTCGGCTTTGGCCGAGCCCTCGAGTGTTCGCGCGGCTTTCACCGCGTTTTCTGATTTTAGGGTTTATCCGATGCTTTAATGTTGATCTGGACTCTGATTCTTGGCAATTCCGGATCCTGATTTGGTAGGTAATTGCTTTGTGTCGAGTTCCGAGTCGCTCCCGTGGTCTTGTTTTGATGTGGTGACTCTACGGCTTGGATGACTCGTTGCTATCATCGACGCCATTGGTTCGCTTTTGGTTGTGCGAATAGTCACCGTGCCGAGCTTGTGTTAGCGACCTAATAAGCAGTTTTATAGCGCCTAAACAGATACCCTCAAAGGTATTCAGTCTCATTCTTTTATAGAAGAGTCTGGAATACTTTTGGAATGATTGTCCCAACCTTCAATCGTGATGATGGGGGACTTTGGGAATGGGCTTCTATTCTTGATTGCCTTCAATCTCGCAGGCTATTCGGTGCTTTGTCGCAATGTCTGCAAGGGTTTTCCGGTCTGCAGTTTATTGTCTGACCGTTATGAAATTTTTTGACCTTGAAGTCTTAATTCCTGGGATTTTTCTGATTTTTAGCTCTTTTTGCTTTTCAACATAAGAACGCGGACCATCGTTTGTTGGCGGTTGAGTCTTCATTTGCAATGCGTTGTCTGCGGTTTGACACAGTGTTATGACTCATACTGTCTGTTGAGTGTTGTTGTGTATCCTTAAGAATATTTTTTAGAAAAATCTTCGGCAGAAACTTTCCTCACAAAATAGGGGAATAATTATAAGCTCGTATACCTTATTGGTGAGTAATTAAGAATAGCTGAACGCGAACGGCCTGATAATGACCCAAAAAACGGTAGTAATGTAGGGGCTTCAAAAAATCCTCCGACCTTTTTGGTGTTTCCGAATATATGGGGAGGATGAATCAGATAGGGACTGAACGTCGTCCGATGTTGGAAGTGTTTTGGCCAACAGATTCGTGTCAGGCTCCAATTTGAATTTTGGGTCGGCAAATCTGTTCAAATTGGTTCAGAACTGGTTCGAGGAGTGGTTTAGGACCTGGTTTACCTGGTTCAGCTAGGTCTGTCCTGGTTCAAGGCGCTGTTCCACTATAAAAGAACGCGCTTTTCTCTGTTTTTAGGGGCCGGCCCCCTTTCTCCTATTTTGGATTTTTCTCTTCCTGCGTGCATCTTTTTGCTCCTTCAAACACCTCCAAATTTGGTCTTAGATCTCCTTTGCCTCTTAGATGGTTAGGAACGGGGGAAATCCGCTCAAGAATTTCGCATACTAGTAAGATTTCTCTCAGCCCTTGAGCAGCGGTGGGTCTCGAGGCTTCCTTCAAGATCTGATTTTTTGTGGGATCGCTCGGGAGCTTTTGTTGTCAGGTAAATCCTCGTATAGATTTTGGCATATATCATGTTTCAATTCAGTATATGATTTGTGGGGATTGCATATGAGGTAGGTTTGTGATTTGACGGCCTGAGCTTATCTTTCAGGGATAAATTTGGGAATCTTAGGGGGTTTAATTATAAAAAAGGATGAAATTTTAAAGGGGGTTTAGGAGGGTGTTGGTCACGCTGCATAAAATTTAGGTTATGGGTTCTGTGGCGTATAACAGTGCGGCCAAATTCGTACATATAAGGGTTCGGTCACGATCACAAATTTCGAAGAGTTGATCAAGCTTCACGTACAATCAAGTATCCATATCAAGTTAAGTTCTCAAACGAAACCAAGCAAGGGAGATTAAGCATGCAAGACCAAATACAACCAAGCTAAATTCGAGTCTTCATTTATCATCCAAAGGCTCGACACAAAAATTCCTACGGCAAAGATTCATACATACAAGGGGTCGGCCATGTCAAGTTTCAAACAAGGGATTATTTCACCACAACCCAAAGTCAATTTCAATCCCAATTCAAGGGTGGAGGCATCCAAAATTTTCGGCTACTTGTTGCAAACAAACCCCCCAAACAATTTATGGTCTTTTTACATAAAAACACCCCCTCAAATTTTAGTCCAAATTTGCACATAACACCCCCTCAAATTTTAGCCTATTTTTACACAAAAACGCTCTCAAATTTTAGCCTATTTTTACACAAAAACCCCCTCAAATTTCAGCCTATTTTACACAAAAACCCCCTCAAATTTTAGCCTATTTTTACACAAAAACCCCCATAGTTTTTCCTAAATTTGCACACAATCCACATCCAAAATTTCGGCCATCTACATATGTATGAAACTAAGAAAATATTAAAATCAAGGGTAAGGGAATCCACATCTATATTTTCGGCCAACTTTCAAGAACAAAAAATAAAAATTTGAGTTTTTCCCCCAAATAAAGAAATTAGGGTTTTGCCAAATTGAGACTTCAAGAGAAAGGAATAAAATTGAAGCTATGAGGGAGAGAGGTTCTTATCAAAGCATGGGGAATCGTTAAAGAGGAAGCATTGTTGATGATAAAGCTCAAAATCCTCCAAACCCAAACTATAGCTTGCCTTGTTTTAAAGTTTTAGGAAGATGAGAGCTTTGAAGCTTTGAAGAGGAAGGGGTTTGTTCGCGGGGAAAATTGCTTCCATTGACGTCATTGTTTTCTTAAGCAACGGTTTTTCGGTTACAAAAGATCCGGTCTTTTTATAAGATCCGGTTACAACAAAATCAAAGAAAAAAAGAAAATTAACAACTCTCCTTCCTATCCAAACAATCGCAGATCGCTGTTTGGGCGGTCTCTTGCTTGTGTGGGTTTTTGCTGTGCCGGGGGTTAATCCGTGCCACCGGTTGGATCTTGATCTGGTCGGTATCATACCGGTATGCGCGGGTGTTATTTCACAGAAGGAAATAACAGGCCGAGGGGCATTTTTACTAAGGAAATAAATAGGCCCTTAGTAATGCGCAATGCGACCACGAATAGATACTGCTTCTCGGGATCAAAAACGCATATTTTGATCGGCAGGATAACCGTGTGGATCTCGATCTGATCTCGCCCTCAAATCCCCTTCCTTGTTTGACGTGGATGATCCGCCAAGAACGCAGATCTGAAAATGTCCAAGTCTTCAAAAGGCTCAAAACTCAAGTTGGCTGCTTAATCCAGGCAGAGTTTTGGCCTCAAAAAGTTCCAACCTCCAAACCAATGAGCCCTAGTTATTTTTATAGGCATTTGAAACCGGATCTGGGTCCAATCTGTGGCTCGGACCAGGTGGCTCGCCACCGAAGCGCGCACCAAGTGGTGTCCTGCGTGGCCAGACACCAAAAGGGCTGGCCGTCGCGGTGAGCGGCCCAGGTGTCGGGCCACCGCAGCACCAAAAAGGTGGCTTGGTGGCCACGAAAAGGTGGCTCTGAGCCCAGGTGGGTCGGCAACCGGAGCTACAAGGGGTGCTCGTGGCCGAGGCCATATTGGCCGGCACCTCTTGGTGCTCGGGCCACCGGAGCCACCTAGGTGGCTCGGTCGAGCACCTAAGGTGGCTCGGCTTTGGCCGAGCCCTCGAGTGTTCGCGCGGCTTTCACCGCGTTTTCTGATTTTAGGGTTTATCCGATGCTTTAATGTTGATCTGGACTCTGATTCTTGGCAATTCCGGATCCTGATTTGGTAGGTAATTGCTTTGTGTCGAGTTCCGAGTCGCTCCCGTGGTCTTGTTTTGATGTGGTGACTCTACGGCTTGGATGACTCGTTGCTATCATCGACGCCATTGGTTCGCTTTTGGTTGTGCGAATAGTCACCGTGCCGAGCTTGTGTTAGCGACCTAATAAGCAGTTTTATAGCGCCTAAACAGATACCCTCAAAGGTATTCAGTCTCATTCTTTTATAGAAGAGTCTGGAATACTTTTGGAATGATTGTCCCAACCTTCAATCGTGATGATGGGGGACTTTGGGAATGGGCTTCTATTCTTGATTGCCTTCAATCTCGCAGGCTATTCGGTGCTTTGTCGCAATGTCTGCAAGGGTTTTCCGGTCTGCAGTTTATTGTCTGACCGTTATGAAATTTTTTGACCTTGAAGTCTTAATTCCTGGGATTTTTCTGATTTTTAGCTCTTTTTGCTTTTCAACATAAGAACGCGGACCATCGTTTGTTGGCGGTTGAGTCTTCATTTGCAATGCGTTGTCTGCGGTTTGACACAGTGTTATGACTCATACTGTCTGTTGAGTGTTGTTGTGTATCCTTAAGAATATTTTTTAGAAAAATCTTCGGCAGAAACTTTCCTCACAAAATAGGGGAATAATTATAAGCTCGTATACCTTATTGGTGAGTAATTAAGAATAGCTGAACGCGAACGGCCTGATAATGACCCAAAAAACGGTAGTAATGTAGGGGCTTCAAAAAATCCTCCGACCTTTTTGGTGTTTCCGAATATATGGGGAGGATGAATCAGATAGGGACTGAACGTCGTCCGATGTTGGAAGTGTTTTGGCCAACAGATTCGTGTCAGGCTCCAATTTGAATTTTGGGTCGGCAAATCTGTTCAAATTGGTTCAGAACTGGTTCGAGGAGTGGTTTAGGACCTGGTTTACCTGGTTCAGCTAGGTCTGTCCTGGTTCAAGGCGCTGTTCCACTATAAAAGAACGCGCTTTTCTCTGTTTTTAGGGGCCGGCCCCCTTTCTCCTATTTTGGATTTTTCTCTTCCTGCGTGCATCTTTTTGCTCCTTCAAACACCTCCAAATTTGGTCTTAGATCTCCTTTGCCTCTTAGATGGTTAGGAACGGGGGAAATCCGCTCAAGAATTTCGCATACTAGTAAGATTTCTCTCAGCCCTTGAGCAGCGGTGGGTCTCGAGGCTTCCTTCAAGATCTGATTTTTTGTGGGATCGCTCGGGAGCTTTTGTTGTCAGGTAAATCCTCGTATAGATTTTGGCATATATCATGTTTCAATTCAGTATATGATTTGTGGGGATTGCATATGAGGTAGGTTTGTGATTTGACGGCCTGAGCTTATCTTTCAGGGATAAATTTGGGAATCTTAGGGGGTTTAATTATAAAAAAGGATGAAATTTTAAAGGGGGTTTAGGAGGGTGTTGGTCACGCTGCATAAAATTTAGGTTATGGGTTCTGTGGCGTATAACAGGGCAATATAAAAGGTAAAGTTCTAGTTGGCGTTCCAACGGGAAGTCTAAACCTGGCACAAAACAACCGTACAATTCCACAGCACCTCGCAGCAGTCTACTAAGCCACCGCGGAGTCCAAGGTTTCTGAACTTGGATTTTGCCGCACATATATTTGGATCATCCTCAAGTTATTGGTTGCAACTTACAGCGATAGATACGGTTTTATGTAACACAATTCTTACTCAGAAAAATCATAGGACCGCTAGCTAATGTTCTTAGGTATACAGACTCCAGTGGTTAAGGGCAGAGTGCGGGGGAGCAGTAGAGGTTTCCCATGGTCAGCCAATGATCCACCATAACGACGCCGAAATCGAGGAACATGTCAAAGAACGCGGTGCTCCAAATTTATGGTCTGCAGGCGGTTTGCTGTATGTATGACTCCGTTCTTTCCATTTACATCTCTAATCACTGCAGCAAAGGGGACAGGATTGCTTCGGCACTCGGTGCATCCATCATGTCGGGCGTGAAGAAAGCACGGCCAGTTCAGTACGTATAAGGTCAGCTCCACTGCGTTGGCTGTTTGGATTATAGGAGCTTGTTTAGCTTCTTGCCTGGGTGAAAGTAATTATCATTTGTGAAGACAACGGTGATATCGGCGATCATTGCGGAG
>NC_033795.1:66048710-66061349 GCF_001876935.1 Asparagus officinalis
GCTGCATCGGCTGATGGCGTGCTTCCCTCCTACGCTGGTGAGCTCTTTTCTGGCGTGTTTCGAAATTTGTAAATTAATCCTTTTTCCCCGTTTTGTTCTCCTTGGTGAGACAATTGGGAAGAGCCTTGATTCTCCTTGGTGAGGATCGACGATTTAAAGATAGGTTTGTCTTGGTCAAAACCATATCTCAAAATAAATAAAGGGGGCGCTTTGAAGCTGCATTGTGCATTATAAGGCGTAGCCAAATTGTCTCACCCTTTATAAAGCAGTGACTCTATCTTACTCATTTGTAAGATGAGTTCAACTTCCTTTTATAACTGAGACTAACAAACGCTTAATTGCTTGTTTCCAGTGGGATATCCTTCTGTAGCGTTCTCATCTCATGCAGTGTACGGGCGTTGTGACGAGTATTATTCGACCTCCGATGATTTTTCACCTATTCCACTTACTCCTCGGTTTGCTTCGGGCACGTCGACAGAGGTTGCCCAGGTGGTGAAGGAAGGTGGACATCGAGTTCTTCGACAGCTGATTACTGATGCGCCTTTCGTGAAGGATACCAGCTCTGTTCAGCCTCTCAGGAAGACTGACTTTTTGTTTGGTGACTCTGTTAGAGATCCTGATGCAGTGTTTATTGACGCCGAGCAGTGGCTTCATAAAGATGGCGGTGGTTTTCTATATTTGCCTAAGATTCCTCGACACCGCTCATTGACTGAGCTCAGGCGTCAGGCCGTGACACGGGAGATGTCGTGGCGCTTGACGAAGGAGCACGAGAGCATTCACTGTGGCTATATTACTCATCAGGCAGCTCTTGGTTCGAGCAGGAGTCATATCATTGGATTGCGTCCTGGAGTATTGGGACTGGATACACCGCCGCGTAACGAGTTTCTTGCTTCTGCTTCTACTTCGAAGAATCGTCTCGCCGACTTAGGACGGGAGATGCCTGCGGCGCGCCATAGATTCTATGGCTGGGTTCATTCTTTAGACAAGCTTTGGTGGGCTCATATGACGAAGTACGTCTTAAGCCGATGGAGTGAGGAGTTGCACGCTTGTGATCTATATGCAACTGTTCGTTCCACCATGTATGGTTTACCCGTCAGCGCTAAACATTTCTTTGCTTTGTACGAGCTCTATAACCCGGATTCGAACACTTTTCTGACCAGGCACGGGGAGTTGGGCTTGGCTCTTCATGAGATGCACAGGATTTCTGGTTTGCCCATGGGTCAGATGCTATATCAGGAGTACTTTCCCTCCAACCATGAGTTGAGTCAGCTGAAGGACCGCATGCCCGACCGCTATGAGACTTTATGGGATCTTACATGTCACTACCATATTGCTTTGGCGCAGTCTGAGCCTTTAGCGAAGAGGACTAAGTCACATGTGAGCCTGAAGCAGTTTGCGTGTTATCTGTTCAGGAATTTAGAGAGCAATTCTGGAGAGGCTATTAGTGAGCTGGCAACGCTTACTCCTTCAGAGATCAATGGTCTGTTGAAGAAGATTGACGCTCATTCCTATACCATTAGCAGTCCCGAGAGTGGCTTTCCTGCAGGGACCAAATTTAAATCATTCTTATGGCATGAGACCGCATCAATTCAGCCGATGACCCTTCTCGTCGGTTACCTCGCTATCTGGTTAAAGAAATACGTGGTCCCGTATCAGTCCGGTGACATTTTTCCATTGGAAGTGCTCTACCCAGCGGTTCAGCTTGCCTATAAGAAGGAACTTTCGCTTCTTCCGATGATGGTAGCTAACATTCATCGAGGGCTTCGACAGATTTCTAGTACCTTCACACAGAAAGAAGATGCACCGTCGGCTCGGATTCCTCTTACTAAGGTGGAGCTCCCATACACTTATTTGATGGCTTGGTTCGTCCTTCATCGTCCTGATGTGATGTCAATACCTAGTACCGTAGACCACTCTGTTCCCCTACTACAGTTGTTTAAGAATGGCAGGTGGGAGGGGCGAGGATTCCTTAAAATCAGGAAGTAGCTACAGGTCCACAAGTGTTAGGTATTTTCCACTTGCTTCCCGCAGTTCTCGAGCCAATATGGCGAGTGTTTGATTGATGAGGAGAGGCCGAGGGGGACTCAAACTCATTTAGATGTCGGCTGCTTTAATTGGCTAGTGAACATTAGGCCGGGTTAACTGACCTTCCGGGTGAGGAATCAATGTTTCATAGAGCCATATCTACCCTGCCGATTCGCCCACCAGTTTGGTTATGATCAGCTTTATGTCAGGAATCCACGTCAGCAGCTTCGCCGAGCATGGCTGTGGACCGTGACGGGCTGTACTGGTGCTAAGTTCAGTCTCCCGAGTGCTGAGCGTCAGTTAAAGCTCACTTTCTTAAGCTGCAGATGGTTGTTAGCAGCTAACAAAACCGTCCCTGTGAAGCCGATTGCAGAGTTAGTGGCTGAGGAGGCATCTCAGGCTGATTCTCGTGCAATTTGGGAAAATGCTCGGTCACAGAGGACGCGGAGCAAGACTCGTCGGATTGACGAAGAAGGAAAGAAGATCTTCAATTCTGCTGATGAGGCTTCAGGCGGAGATCTTGAAGATTACGAGGACTATTCCGAGCGAGGTTAAATACTTATCTTTTCCTTCTGTCTTCCAGAATTATTAATCCTGACAATTGTTTGATGTTTCAGGGACTACGGCTGACAAGGATGAAGAATTCCGTCCTTTTTCCCAGGTGAGACCTTCGATTGTTGCCCCAGCTACCAGGCAGAAGAAACTAGCCCACAAGCCACGTGCAGAGCCACAAGCATCTGAGATGGATTTGGTTGGTGATGATCCTGCTAGCGACAGAGGTAATATCTACCCTGTAGACCATCCTCTTGATCATTCAGAACTTCGAACTCATGCTTTTCCATCTATATAGGAGAGCGTGGGGAACGCGAGATGAGTCCCGATCCTGCTCCTCATGATTTTGTATTTTCTGGTGAGCCTAACTCACCACACCAGGTAGAAAAGCCTGCAGAAGCTGCCGATGTTAGGGAGACCATCAATGTAGGACCCGATTCAGCGAATCCAGGTACATATACTATTGACAATGTACCCTTTAGATGGCACACAAAGGAGTTGAACGATTCAGAATTCGTGCCTCCCCTAATTGTCTCTATGCTTCTTACTCTTTTAGATAAATTGCAGGAGGAAAACGTGGATCTTGGGAATAGAGAGGCTAACACACCCTTAAGAGGTAACTCATTTCCATTGGTCGTAGTCTCTTTATTCTTCTTTCACATTTATATTTTCTTGTGTCAGATTTTTCGACTAATGATTTCGACGAGAAGGGTTTTCTCGTGGACACTCCTATGCTCCACTTCATGTATGACTCTCCTCAGATTGATGACCAATTGCCTGGAGATATGTTTCCTGAGTCTACACTCCCCAAGAATCCCGAGGATGGTTCTTTTGAAGGTACGTGCCTCTTCTCAAGTTAATTATAGGACTAGCCAATTTTTGACTAATGCAGCTATAATGTGATGCATTTGAGCATTTGTTGAGCCGGCTGTGAGACCAACTACATCAACTGATACATCCATAGCGGTTACACCTCCATTACCCCCAGTGACTCAAGGGGAAGAAGGTATAAATTAAGCAACTGAGAAATGTTATTTATTTCCTCATCAAGGCTTTTGATGGATTTCTCTCTTTTTTTTTGTGTAGGGCTTTCTTCTCGGCTTCATGTCCTTGTGAAGGAGTTATTATCAGACAACGACCCTGAGAAGATCGTCATCTGTATTGACGTCCGCTCCTTCTTCTCCTTTGTGAATGCTATGATTGGCAAACTCTTCAACGGCGGACTTTTCCTTCACCAATTTAAGCCTTTCCTTGATTCTAGAATAAATTCAATAAGGGATGCAGGATATCCGGATCTGGCGAAGGCTATAGTTGATGACCTTGGTTGCTTGGAGCATGAGCTTCAGATGTTATGTGAGCTCTAGGATGCAGGTGCCTCTTCATTCATTGCTGCACATTTGGATACTCGCTTACAGACATGGCGCGATACTCGAATTCTTACTGAGTTCAAGATTCAGGTGCAGCGGGATCGGGTAGACTGAGTTGAGGCTAACCTTGCTGTTAGATCATCTTCATTTGACGATCTTGACCTTTCTATTGCCTCTTGCGAGACCAAGATAGAACAGTTCAGAAGAGGGCTTCGTGAAGAAGAGGAGACTTTGAGTATCCTTCAGATGACGAAGGTACAGGATCAGCAACCCCACACTGCCTTATCTGAGGAGTTAAAATACTTGAAGCAGAAGCTGGTCGAGACGGAGGAGATTGCTGCGAAGACTTTAGCCACCACTGAAGAGTCCCTCAGAGCTGAATTGCAGGATGAGCTTAGGCAAGCTTATGATGAGAAGCTGTCTAAGTTTAGTCAGCAGATTTTTAGCCATAGGCTTGATGTATGATTTCATTTCCTGAATATTTTGACTTTTGATCTTCTTAGTGGAACTGGTTTTATCTTTATCTTTATTATGATTTCTCACTCTGTTTGGAATGATTGACCATAATACTCATAGGATTTTTAGCAAACCCTCAGCCTTCAACGGGTTTGATAAGCCTTTACCGACTACCGTTTGAGTCGGGCTAGCATGCGTATTGTCTAAATCCGTTCCGCATGTAACGTTGTGCTAAGAGAGTGAATTCTCTGAGACTTTGTGCTATGATGTCGAATACATAGGCTGACACGTGTTAGGTATTGACTTTAGGATTTTTGGCTAACCCCCAGCCTTCAACGGGTTTGATAAGCCTTTACCGACTACTGTTTGAGTCGGGCTAGCATGCGGATTGTCTAAATCCGTTCCGCATGTAATGTTGTGCTAAGAGAGTGAATTCTCTGAAACTTTGTGCTATGATGTCGAATACATAGGCTTCGCCATTGTTACGGGAATAGGTTACCCGGCAACGTGTATTAGACGCTGACTTATCTCTACTTAGGCTTCGGGATAAAATACCCCAGACTGGTATTCTGGTGTCTTTTTCTACGGAGAAAGACTAACCCGGCGACGCGTGTTAGGCGTCGGCATATCCTTTCTTAGGATTCAGGATGAAATTCCCCATGCGTGTAAGGCATGGATTTTGGTGTTATTAATAACACCCTGCCACAATGTTGGCAGCGCGGGTTAAGCGCAGACTTATCCCTGCTTAGGTTTCAGGATAGAATACCCCAGAATCGAACTCTGGTGTCTTTTCCTACGGAAAAAGACTAAACCGGCAGCGCGTGTTAGGCGCAGACTTATCCCTGCTTAGGATTCGGGATAAACTTCCTAAGATGAATCCTAGATTGAAAAATTCTTGGAAAAGGCTGGTGCGGGAAAGGAAGAATTTTATATTCTATTTCCCGGTCTTCTTTTAGGGTGAAAACGAACCCGAATACAAAGAAGGAAGAATTTTATATTCTATTCCCTGATTCTGGAAAGGAAGAATTTTATATTCTATTTCCAGTGCAAAAGAAACTAGAAGCGGGATCTCCACTCCGAGAATCTGGAAGATCTAGATAAACTTACCTTTTATAGGATTGGTTATTTTATCTGAAGATGAGTTTTTCGTTTATCGAAGTGAAATTTCAACTTCGGTTATAACCATGAGAAGGTTTAACCAAAGAGAAAAAGAAGGGAGTTCTTTCGTTTATCGAAAGGGGAATCTGAACTGAAAGTGGACCTCTTGTTCATGAAAAGAGTCAAGAGGGGAATTTGCTGGTGGTTTGGGCCAGAAAGACACTTTTGGTGGACTCACTGTCAATTGAAATTGATCAGTGAGGGATTTTGGTGGTGAAAATGATTTTGGGTTATCCTCTAGAATATTAAGTGTAATATTCTTCAAGGAACTTCCCGGTAAATGGGTTATCCTGAATGTACTAGGGATAGTACTTTTTCAGGAACTTCCCATTTATTGGCATTAATTGCCTGGCGCCCTCTTGAGTAATCAGGCGATATGCGCCGTTTGAATAGACTGTGTCTATTACAAACGGTCCTTCCCATTTGGGTTCGAATTTACCTTTCTTCTTGGAGGTGAGAATTATTGGTCGGCGAGCAGCGAGGACCAGATCTCCTTCCTTGAAGCTTCTCTGTCGGACTCTTTTGTTAAAAGCCCTAGATATTCTGGCTTGATAAAACTCAATGTGTTGTTGAGCTTCCAAGCGCTTTTCATCCAACATTTCGAGTTCTTCGAGACGTTTCTGATGTTGTTCTTCTGTCGTCATCTCGGTTGCGAGAGTGATCCGAAGGGATGGGATTTGGATTTCCAATGGTTACACAGCTTCACATCCGTATACCAACGAATATGGGGTGGTCCCTGTAGGTGTGCGTATGGTGGTGCGATAAGCCCAGAGTGCTTCACCGAGTTTATCGTCTCAGTCTCGTTTATTGGTCTTCACGAGCTTTGACAGGATCTTAATGATCTTCTTGTTAAACGCCTCAGCTAATCCATTCACGGCGGGATAATAAGCTGTTGACAAAATATCTTGAATTTTGAACTTGTCACAAAACCTGACGAAGGCGTTGCTTATGAACTGTGGACCGTTGTCATGAATGATCCGTCTTGGCACGCCGTGTCGGTATATAACATGATGTTTGATGAAATTGATGACGTTGTTCGTCTTCACTTCTCTAAGCAGAATCGCTTCAGCCCACTTTAAACAGTAATCCGTGATTGCGAGAATGAATCGATCACCTTTGACTGAAGGGGGAAAAATAGGACCGACAATGTCCATACCCCCATGTCTCGAACGGCCAAGACGTGGTTGACGTGTGTAAACGCTCTGGCAGTTGGTGTATATAATTTGCATGTACTTGACAGGCATGACATTCTCGGGCGTATTCGATTGCGTCACGAACCATTGTTGGCCAAAAATATCCCATTCTCCTGATGCGATCATACAGTTTGGGACCGGGCTAATGCGCACCACATTCTCCTTCGTGTGCTTCCTTAAGAACTTCTTCTGCTTCTTTGTTCGAAAGGCATCGGAGTAACAAACCATCGTACCCTCGACGGTATAATGTATGAGTCTCGGTATTATAGAAGAATCTTGGTGCTCTTCGGCGGATTGATTCCCTTTCTTTTACATCCTCTGGCAAAATACCATATTGGACGTAGTCAATGATAGGAAAACGCCAATCTCGGGACTCAGACCCAATTTGAGTTGAATTCACCTCCTTGGCATTTATGTTTCCGTCATCTTCCTCTTCAATATCCATATCGTATATGGGTATGCAGAGTTGATGCGTCCTTACTGTGACTAATAGTTCAGTTTCGGGAGGCTGCGCAAGTGATACCGCTAGTGCTGCCAGTGCATCCGCATAAGCGTTCTGGAGACGAGGGATGTATTCAATAAAAAATTCTTCAAAAGAATTTGCCATTTTGATGGCCTCTTGGTGGTACGGGATCAGGTCTTGGTTCGTGACTTCATACTCTCCACGGACTTGGTTGACTATCAATTGAGAATCCCCAAAAGCTTCGAGATATTCGACCCCCACCTCCTTGGCGAAACTGAGTCCAATGAGAAGCGCGTTGTACTCGGCCACGTTATTGGAGCACGGATTAGTCAACGAATAAGCTCGAGGCATTACATGCTTCCCTGGGGAGATTAGGACAACCCCAACCCCGGAGGAAACTGTAGAACCTCCCGGGGTTATTACCCTAACTGCCCTATTAACTGCCCTCGAAGCACCATCAAAGTATAATTGCCATACTTGTTGGTACGATGTAGTGTTAACCTCGTGGGTTTCATCCGGCAAGTCGTTATATACTTCTGCCGTATCCGTTGTCGGGTTTGCCGCCAAAAGATCACAAATCGCTTGTCCTTTGATCGACTTTTGTTGTTTGAAGTGCAAATCATATTGGGACAAGAGAAGGGCCCACTTCTCTAATCGCCAATTCATAGAGGCCGGTTGCGTCATAAATACCCGTACTGGATTAACGTTAGAAATGACGTAAATCGTCTTCAATTAGATCGGGATGAACCCAGAGGATTTCGCCGTTTGGGGCTGTGTGTGGCATAAGTCATTTTTGGCGCTGTCCATATGGGTTGTCATTCACTATCTTCATTCTAACTTTGGTGATGCGTTCTGGTTCAAACCATGCTGTAGGCACTGATCCAAAGCTGATCGATACTGCATTTGCTCCGACATTCTTGGACGGCTTCGGGGTTATGACGCATACATCAATTAACGCCTGGATTTTATCCTTAAGATGGTTGCATGACTTTGTAGGGTGATGGACTGCTCTATGGTATGCGCAATACTTCGGATCCGTCACTTTGCTAGCCCCTTCTTGATCCACGATCGACGGCAACTGGATTTTGTTATTTTCCAACAGGTACTTAAAGATACCGGGAACTTCGTCATCTTTGAAGGAGTACACCTTGGAAATCTTGGCTCCGAAGATTTCTGCTTCTGAGGCTGTTGTTGCCATTGCGACTGCGATTGTTGTGGTGCTCGTTGCTGCTGCTGTTGCTGAGGTTGCAATTGGAAAGTTTGATTAGCATCAACTGCATTAGCATGTGCCTTACCTTTCCCTCGTGGGACGAAATTCTGTTGCGGAGCATTCGTCGCCTGTTGGCCTCTTTTTGCCTTCTTCCTTCTGAGGAATCGCTCGGCTTGCTCTCCTCGGACCTTCAAATCCTTCCATGTTTTGGACGGTGCTGTCCTCATTGCTTCCAACACGTCCAATGCGAGGTTGTTGTGGCAAGTCTGGAGAATGAACTCTGTTCGCGTGGAAAACTGTTTTCTTTTTCATTGATATGATTGTCATCTTGGGTTACAAAGATCCGGTCTTTTATAGATCCGGTTACAACTAAATCAAAGAAAAAAAAAATAAAAATTACAACTTTCCTCTTGTGAACAAATCGCAAGCTCCTGTTTTGCGGTTGCTTGCTTGTATGGGTTCTTTGCCGACGCCAGGGTTAATCCGTGGACCACCACGCGATCTAGATCCGGTCGGATCTACACGATTATGCGGGTATTATTCCACAAAGGGAATAATAGCCGGGAGGGATTAATCCACCAAGGGAATAATCGCTCAGATCTCGAGAGCTAAGACCAAGCTTAGATCTGGAGTGTAGTCTCGTGTAGATCTCAGATCTGTTCTTTCTTCCTCTCGAGATCCTGCCTTTTCTGACGTGGATGGTCGCCGAGGATCAGATCCGAATGTGCAAGTCTTCTGGTCTTCAAAGCTCCGAGTTCACTCTTCAATCCGGCAGAGTTTCGGCTCTTGAAAGTTCGACCTCCGAAAATGAACATCTCTAGGCCTATTTATAGGCTCTCAGGACAGTGGCTGCAAAAAGGGAAATGTCGGCCCCCTCTGGGCCCCAAAGGTTGGCTGGCCAACCGGAGCTCACCCGGGGTAGGCTCGCGCATTGGCCGAGCACCTTGGGTGGCTCGGCCTTGGCCGAGCCACCCGAGGTGGCTCGGCCGCCGAGGCCACCCGAGGTGGCTCGGCATTGGCCGAGGCCACCTTGGGGTGGCTTTGGCTAAGGCGAGCCACCTTGAGGTGGCTCGGCTTTTGGCGAGCCCCCGCGGGCGGTGTTTTCCGACTTTTTTCGAGTCGTTTTTCCGTTGTTTCCGGTTCTGTCCGTGATTCGGTTGATTGAGACTCTGATTGGTTTGATCTGATTTGGCAGTAAGTTGGATTCCTGATTTGGCAGTAAATCCGCTTCTGAGTTCGAGTCCGAAATTGATCTTGATTCGATCGTGAATTCCTCCGAGTCCACTCCTCGGTTGGATGACTCGTTAATTCCTCAACTCATTAGCTTGATTCTGCACGCGGGTGGATGCATTCCGTCGCTTCTGTGGCGATTCGTCGATCTCGTCCCGCCTCGTTGGTTCGTCGGTTTGTGTCGAGCTATGCTAGGGGACCTATAAGCAATTTTATATGCCTACAAACTTTGGACGGTGCTGTCCCCATTGCTTCCAACACGTCCAATGCGAGGTTGTTGTGGCAAGTCTGGAGAATGAACTCCTCAGTGATCGGGTCCCGATAGTTCATCGCCTTGTTCCTGAACCTTTTGACGAAGGTATCAACCAATTCCCCGTCTTTTTGTTTCTCGTCAAGCAACGACCCGATGGATATCTCGGTGTCGTCGTTGAAGAAATTGGTGAGGAATTTAGTCTCCATGTCGTCCCAGCTATTCACGCTTCCTGGCTTAAGGCGGCGATACCAATCGAAGGCGGCTCCACGAAGAGTGCCAACGAAGGACCGTACCATCAGCGGCTCATTACCAGAGATAACCCCCAGGTGTGATTTGAAGTAAATCAAATGCTGAGTGGGTGAACCCATCCCATTAAACGGCGTGAAGTTAATTAGATTGAACTTCACCGGATACGGGATCGATTCCCATTCTCTTGGGTATGGACAAGGAATGCCCGTCTTCTTCATCTCTTGAGCGGAAATCAATGTATTGATTTTGCTCTCGAGATTTTTAATTTTCAGATTTTCATCTGTGTTTTCACTAGCATTCTCGTTACCACCCCCTACATTGACGGGAGGATTATTGGCGTTATTTGCACCTGTGTCCTCATCTTCCAGGTTGACCTGGTTACGACGACTTGGCTCGCCTTGCTGGTTTGTCAATGCTTGGATTTGTTGGTCATGCATTTCTCTCATATTCTGCATGGCCATCTGCATTTCGAACTTGAAGCTCTCTTGTTGTTTAGCCATGGCTTCTTCGAGCATATTGGCCACTTGTTCCGCACTTATCATAAGTGCCTCGCGGGGTTGTCCCTCGCTGGATATCGTATTATCTGATGCTTCATCTTCTGAAGGTAATCTTGTCCGAATCCTACCATAAGTTGCTCGTATGATGGCTCCGGACTGTAGACGTGTTATACGCTGGGATGCTTCCGGAATCGACTTGGGATTATCCCTTGTCGATGTCCCTTTGCTGGTCATATTAGTGGTGACCCTCGGAAATTCTCCATCTTCAACCACCGCTCTCCTTCGTCGGAAACGCCTAGGCCTTGGTTTTGGCGTTTCGGTACTGAGCCTTTCGAAAACCGAAATTCTTTCGGGGACTGTCTTGATGCAGTTGCACTCAGATAATACTGCCCGAATGAGTTTGGAACAGGGGCATTGAGTCTTTAGTTCTCGAGGACTCCTTTTCCTGGTTTTACTTGTACCCTCAACACGATAGTACAACTCGTCGGTTTGAAGGTCGGAGTAACCTATCGTGTGCTGGCACGACTTCTTAGGTATAACGCTATCGTCATCAGACGATAATGTTTCCCTCTGAGGGCGAACTGCCTTCTTTGGGCTTTCAAGAGTCACGCGCCTCGAAACATGTCTTTGTGGGCGTGAGTTCTCAGCGGGCTCCTGGACTTCAATGCGCAAATTGGTGCACCTAGCTGCCCTGATCTCTTTGTCATGTTGAGGGTGGCGGTGACCCCCAGCATGTTGAGTCGTTCGGGGCTTCTTTATCGGGCCCAAACGTTCTTAACCTGGAGCTTTGCATCGTCCATCGGGAAGTGGACCGAGGCGCTCCAAAACTGACTTCTTTCTTCGGGATGATTCTGCGTGATCTCCCGGAGTAGCTATTAACGATTTAGGTTGGTTCGCCGGAGGTAGCTATTGGATGCTCCCACTGTGGTCGCCAGATTGTTCGCAGGGAAAATTGCTTCCATTGACGTCATTGTTTTCTTAAGCAACAGTTTTTCGGTTACAAAAGATTCGGTCTTTTTATAAGATCCGGTTACAACAAAATCAAAGAAAAAAAGAAAATTACAACTCTCCTTCTATCCGACCAAATCGCAAGATCCTGTTTTGTGGTCTCTTGCTTGTGTGGGTTCTTTGCCTGCGTCGGGGTTAATCCGTGGACCACCGCGCGATCTTGATCTGGTCGGATCTACACGGTATGGCGGGTGTTATTTCACGAAGGAAATAACAGCCGAGGGGATTATTTCACCAAGGAAATAATAGCCCTAAGTAATCGAAATCGACCAAGCGAAATCGATACTCTTCTCGTGTGGATCTCAGATCTGATCTCCCTCGAACTCCTGCCTTGTTTGACGTGGATGATCGCCAAGAACCATATCTGAAAATGTCCAAGTCTTCAAAGCTTCAAAACTCCAAAGTTGAGCTCTCAAACCAGCATAGTTTCGCCTCAAAAAGTTCTAACCTCCAAAACAATGAGCCCTCATGTCTATTTATAGGCATTTGAAACCGGATCTGGGTCCAGATCTGTGGCTCGGCCAGGTGGCTCGACCACCGAGCCACCAAAAGGTGGCTCGGTGAGCCACCTAGGTGGCTCGGCTTTGGCCGAGCCACCTAGGATTGGCTCGGTTTTGGCCGAGCCCTCTAGGTGTTTGCTTTTGTGTCTGTTTTCCAGTCTCGCGGTTTATTCGAACTTCATTGTTGATCTGGACTCTGATTTGGCAGTCCGGATCCTGATTTGGCAGTAAATCCTCTTTGGCGTTCGAGTTCGAGTCCGCTCCCGATCTTGTTTGATGTGGTGGACTCTACGGTTGGATGACTCGTTGCTTCATCGACCCGTTAGTTCGTTGGTTTGTCGAATCACCGTGCCGAGCTGTGTTAAGGGACCTATAAGCAGTTTTATATGCCTACAGGGTTAAAGGCTTTGAAGGAGAAGAGGATAGAGTTCTTGGGGAGGAAGAACTCAAAACAGCAAGAAAAAAAAGAGAGGTGGGA